>NC_089800.1:84333768-84341268 GCF_029633855.1 Hoplias malabaricus
ATTATTTCCAGATATCAAAATAATAGACATGCTCCATTTTCTCATCCCTTTTAACGCAGGATTCAGATCATCAGCTAATGGCAAATTTTAATCGTAAATGATGTTTAGAATAATGCTACACATATATAGCTTTGAAAAAGCTCACTTTATCTATGAATTAAAAAAAAATGAATAAATAAATAAACAAATTCAGCTTATTTTACGTTCTTAATGTAAAATAAGTAGTCCTCCTTGCCTCAAAAACACTGCTTTTAGGAAATAAATATGTACAGTACGTATGCAATATCTAATAATATACTAAAACGTTTTTTAATTATATAAAAAATAATTTTACACAACTTTAATTCATGTTTCTGGATGGGAAAGAAAAATACATGATTTCATTGCTTGGGAAATTGAAGTTGCATCACACCAGAAAGAGGTTTGAGAATTCTCACCAAGAGATAATGTGTAAAGAGCATATAATTTACAGCTCCTCCCTTTATTTTGAACTTATTTATTGTCATAAATATGACTCATGTCACTGTAAATTGAGGATAACTACTTCGCTACCCCGAGGCAACATAGGAATAGAAGGCTAAGACGATGCAAAACGTACACTCAGTCATCCAGGGCCAGACTGGATGTCAAATTCTGACTGTGAAGTCAAATTCCAAAAAGTATCCTATAATTCCAGTGGTACAGTGGTGCAGTCTAGGGCAGTTTATCAACTTTGAGGAGGTGGCGTATGTGCTGGGGTCTGTTTGGAGGGTTAGAGGCAGTTTTGCAGCCCACTGGATTAGGCAGCGTGTAGAGACCATCGAGAGCGGCGCTAGAGTGGGCTGGAACCATGTCAGGGATTTACCCCGAGTGGCTGAGGGAGTGACAGACAAATGAGAAGTTTATTATTTATTCAGAGGTGCTTCATTCCCTCCTTCCCTCAAATATCGCTTCTTATTACACTCAAATATTCTTTTGCCCTGGAGGAACAGTGCAAGAAAACGTCCCGTGTATCAGAAGTAAGAAGCTGAGATTGAGCTTCAGTGATGCCATTCATGTGTGGTGCTTTGATTTGATTATTCATGATGCATTATGTGGTTTATTTTGAGTTTTAAGTAGTGAAGGGATTAGGGCTCTGTGATGGCTTCAGAGAACAGGTCAGGGCTTGTTTAGAGCTGTCTTTGGGAAAAAGACCTTAGAGATTGAGGGGCAGTCAATGACTGTGAAGATCACCAGAATGTGTGGGCCATTACTTATGATGTATGATGGCTTGTACTGGAAGTTTGTAAATGATATCATCACTCAGAAAGAATGTTTCATAGTGGTTTTAGTCAGCTGAACTGTTCCTAACTTAACCACTTGTTAGAGATGAATAAACAGATGTCCTTAGCTGGAAAGCTTCATAGGGATATTAAGACCCAGTGATATTATTGCCGTTGGAGTCCCGTGAAGTCCTGACGTGTCTAGAACTGCTCAAACCAATACGGTAAATCACACAGTAAAGAACATCATCTAAAAATGTAAAGATCTTCATGGTATTGGGTGTACAAATATGTTTTAAATTTATTTAACAGTGTGTAATTCAAACTTCAAACATTCTCCTGCTATTTTGTAATTTAATTATTACTGTTGTGCAGCATTAAAAACGATCACTGCCATTTTAGTCACCAAAATATGACCTAAAAATAAAGTACAGTGGAACCTCTACTAATGAACGCCTATACTAAAGAACTTTCCAAGATACGAACCGGGCATTTGAATATTTTTTGCCTCCATCAACGAACCATGACTCTAGAAACGAACCCGAACCTCCGCCGAGTCGGCGGCTGGAAATGGCCACTGACCCCAATAGGCGAGTCTCCCAGCGCACCCAGACTTGAGTGAGCTTTTAAGATTAGCACATTGTAGCTTTAGCAATTTAGCATTAGTGTAAATAGCAGACATCGAAATTCGTGCTAAGTTAAGCCGTATCTACGCTTCGTCTCCCCACATTCACCGCCTACTCTCCGTTATTCCACCCCCCCTCCACCTCCCGTCATACAGCCAGTGCCTGTGTTACTCCTCCAGCCAGTCGTCACGTCTTCAAGGTAGCGATGTGTAACCACTTAAAACTTTATTTCTTTTTTATTACTGTTACCACTGTATTTCTTTTTTATTTTTAGTAACGCTACATGTATTATTTTACTAATTTGAGAGTGTTGTAAACATATATCAGTGCAAAAAGGGTGACTTTCGAGGTGGGGGCTGGAACCCGTTAATTGCCTTTCCATTATTTTAAATGTGGAAAATGTAAAATAATCTAGTTATTTTTTAGGTTATTTTTTATGACATGCAATATTTAGTGGCTGTTATAGTGGGTACCACTGCTGCACTCCCTTGGGGTTTCTATTCCCTGCTCAGGCAAGTACACAATTCCAATCCAGTTAGAGTCCTTCTCTAAGACCCCTAACACTCTGTAAAGAGCCTCAACAGGCTTGGAGGAGTACACATTCTTCTTGTTCTCTGATATCAGGTGACAGATTGCATCAGCAGGGAGCTGATCCTTTGATTTTCTAAAATGACCACAATGAACTGATAACCACACGTTTCATTATTTAATAAGCGTAATTACAAAGGTTCTGGTGTCTGTGATGACACACAACAAATAAGTAATGAGATTCCCAAAAGATTTGTCATGTGCATTTCCAGATAAGCTTCACTCATCACTACCCTCCCTCTCTGTGTTTCTCTGCCATGTCTCTCTCCCTTTCTGTCTCTAATTCTCTCTCAGACTCTTTGTGTGTGTGTGTGTGTGTGTGTGTGTGAGACACGTACCCACACACAGTCACTCGCTCCTCTGTGATGTAGCAGCAAGAGCTAAGCACCTCTCACCTCTAGCTCGCTTTCCAGCAGGTCGGGATTGATTTGGGGATTGCGGAAGCCCTTTTCACACTCCATGAAAAGCGATCCAAATAAACCCCCCCTCTCTTTCTTCTCTCTTTTCTTTTCTCTTTTTCCCCCTCCCTGCCCCTTCATGTTGAGTGCTGCCTGAAGGCTGCGGGAAAGCCGTGCCTTGCTTAGGAATGGAGCGCGACTTAGGACTCTGGACTCTTCAACTTAGAGCCGGTCCATCAGTGCGCAGTGATTAAGACCGCTAAAGACACAAGCAGCTGCTTTTGCTCTGTTCTCCGTAGGCTTTTTTCTTATTAAACAGAAACTGGACAAGCTATGGCTGTAAGGAGATGTTTATTCGTCATCTCCCTCCTCTTAAATCGAGTCATCCCAGACTGGTAATCGAACAAATCAGGCTACATCAGCTGTTACATCTGCAGCTACATATTGACAAGTCTGTTCACTGATTTAACTTCTTTTTCATCTCTGAACCCAGAATCTTTGAAAATGTCTTGTGGGAGCAGCAGTACAAGACTCCATTGAGATTCTCAGAGCACACACAGTCTAAAAAAAAGTGCCTTTCACCCAGGCCTTTCCACCACTGCCATCCAACTCCACGGTCTGGCTTAAACCGAGTTCCTTTGATGCATATGCAGCACTTGCTGGGGCTGAGAATCACCAGAGGCTTCACAATACAATCATAATATCCAAGCCTTATAATGAATTTTAAAGAATTTTAAATGATTTTTAAAGAAAGAAACGGATCGTCTCTATTTCATCTGCACTTACACTGTGTTCATCTCACTTCAGTGAACGTGTCCATAAAATATTAATGCTAACTATGAAGCAGACAAAGTAATATTCAGAACCCTTCCTGACTGCACTTCAGGAAAGAACCAGTCCACCTTAAATTTCAGAGCTACACAAACTTTCAGTGTGAAGTGTATGAAGTTAAAACTGAAGTTAAAACACTTTTGAAAAAAAGTGTGATTCACAGTGTGACTGATAACACACAGAGATTCATATAACTCATTTAGATTTAGCTCTGAGGTTGGGGTGGGTGTGTTGCCCACTCTGCTGTCCAACCACACCTACCCAATAAATAAGGACGTTTCTGCAACCACTTATGGTTTAAATAGCTCAACAATTTGGTCTATCTATCTATCTATCTATCTATTAGTGCTGTCAGATTTAATGTGTTGATGCATGTTAGAGCATGGGGTTATTTAATGAATTATTTTTTTAATGCTTATTAATTGTTTACCAAATATGTCTAGTGACATATTCCAAATGTCTAGTGATGCAAACACAGTGCCACGACTGTTGAGTTAAAAAGGTAGATTACATTATATTCATTCATTCATTATCTGTAACCCTTATCCAGTTCAGTGTCGCGGTGGGTCCAGAGCCTACCTGGAATCATTGGGTGCAATGCGGGAATACACCCTGGAGGGGGCGCCAGTCCTTCACAGGGCAACACAGACACACACATTCACTCACACACTCACACCTACGGACACTTTACAATCCACCTACCAACTTGTGTTTTTGGACTGTGGGAGGAAACCCACGCGGACACAGGGAGAACACACCACACTCCTCACAGACAGTCACCCGGAGGATACCCACGCAGACACAGGGAGAACACACCACGCTCCTCACAGACAGTCACCCGGAGGAAACCCACGCAGACACAGGGAGAACACACCACGCTCCTCACAGACAGTCACCCGGAGGAAACCCACATAGACACAGAGAGAACACACCACACTCCTCACAGACAGTCACCCGGAGGAAACCCATGCGGACACAGGGAGAACACACCACGCTCCTCACAGACAGTCACCCAGAGGAAACCCACACAGACACAGGGAGAACACACCACACTCCTCACAGACAGTCTCCCGGAGGAAACCCACACAGACACAGGGAGAACACACCACACTCCTCACAGACAGTCACCCGGAGGAAACCCACACAGACACAGGGAGAACACACCACACTCCTCACAGACAGTCACCCGGAGGAAACCCACGCAGACACAGGGAGAACACACCACACTCCTCACAGACAGTCACCCGGAGGAAACCCACGCAGACACAGGGAGAACACACTGCACTCCTCACAGACAGTCACCTGGAGGAAACCCATGTGTACACGGGGAGAACACATCACACTCCTCACAGACAGTCACAGGGAATCGAAACCACAACCTCCAGGTCCCTGGAGCTGTGTGACTGCGACACTACCTGCTGCGCCACCGTGCCGCTCTATACATTATATTTATGCTGAAATAAACATGATTAATAAATATACTTATATTTACTATAACTAAATCTCTCACTTTCTCTCTCTCTCTCTCATTCTCCATCTTTGCTTAAAGCTTGTGCTCAAAGCTAAAACTCTGCCTAGAATTATTTGCTTCGCAGATTAGAGATTCTAATTCAAATATCGTTAAAACTACACTGAGATCATAATAAAGTCTAATAGAAAGTTTTCGTCTCTCAGGTTGTCATACATATCTCCTACACTACTAATATCTAATATAAATATAATTAAATTGTGTTGATCGTACATTCAATGATTCACAGTTTGTAACCGCTCATCTCCTCAGAATCATGGGGCACAAGGTGGGAATACACCCTGAAGTGTGGGCCAGTCCATGATGATCTTACATTGATTCTTTATTTTACATTTACAGTGAATATTAAAAGATTCAGTCTTAAGAAGGAATAATGTGGTTAATCGTGATGTATCACAACAAACTGTGAAATTAATTAGGCAATATTTTTAATCAGGTGACTGCCCTTTTATTTATCCGTCTATTAGATACTATAATTACCAAAAGTATGTAGACACCTGTTTATTGAAACACACTGAAAATAAATGGTCAGTTAATTGAGAATTTGTTCCACCTTCGCTACTGAAACAGCTTTGTATTCTGCTTTAGTCTTTGCACTGTAAGAACGCTAGGAACATAGCTGTGGGGATTTGATTGCATCCATCACAGAAGCATTAGTGATGACAGGTACTGATGTTTTATGATAGTCCTGAGTCACCAACACCACTCCAACTGTAGCTTTTGAGAAAGGGTTTGTGTTCTGTGAATCTTCAGAGGAAAGTTTCATTTTAAAAACAGAAGCATTTATATATTGCAAGGGAATGGTTGGCCCCAAATGCAAGCTGCTTGCAGTTGTACAGATGACAGAAATAGCTCCATATACTCCATATTCATTTACAGAGGTGCTAAGAACAATGGAAAGTGTAGTGGCCCACTTTTTGCCTTCTGCGAAGAAACTGCGCCTCTTCTGTCCTCCTGCCCCAGAGGGTGTGACCTCGCAGGCCATTAGCAACCTCCCCTGCTCTGCATGTACTCAATCACTCAGGGCCAATTTGACCAGGATACATTAGAGCCAAGCAGGCCAGACATACACACACACATACACACACACACACACACACACACACACAGACACACACACACACAAACACTACCGCTCACGTGTCCAGTGTTAAGAAAATGATTTTCGTGTTTCGACAGTCTGAAGGAGCAGGCGGGGTCAGAGGAAGACGACACTTAAAGGGCAGACATGCTTCTCTCTCTCTCTTTCTGTGTGTGTGTGTGTGTGTGTGTGTGTGTGTGTGTAAGGCAAATAATACTGTTCCACTGGGTGCTGTATTGACTTGGAAAGTTATACTGCTACCCTGCAGGGTCAGTGCTTTTTAAATTCCAGACCTTATGGCCCTACCAGCCCCTATGTGTACTTTATGAGTACTTTAATATTCTGATGATTACGTGATCAATATTTTTTGTATACGCTAAACATCTGCAAATAATTTGTTTTGTAGATATTAGATATCAACACGTATCTGAGTGATATAGTGATATATGAGTCTGAGGAAGGAGGAGGTGGTCAGTGATTCTGTGTGAGTTAAAAGTAGGTGCAGAATTAATTTAAGATAAAACAGCACGGCCAAGCATGGTACTGTAGGTGAGATAAGGCTAGGATCTTGTACAGGACACACAGGGTCAGTGGCTGGATCAGGGCAACACCTGGAGAGCAGCAGGACATCTCAAAGCGTGAGAGAGACAGAAGAAAGGAAACCAGACAAAGGGAACAAATAAAAATACAGAGGTTAGTAGGTTCATGGTAAAGAACAGGCAAAATTGTCCTGCGAAAATGCCCAGCAACAGACAGCATGTTGGCGGTTACCAGAAAGCTAACTAAAAGAGCTGTAGCTATGGTCATATGACCGGGTAAAAAAGTAGTGATAATATGAAAACCAGCTCTAACACCAATAGAGATAGGAGTAACCTGAATGTGAGTGGTTAACCATAAGCTTGTTTGAAAAGGTCTTGTTCCAATCCACCACCCAGTAATAGAATAACAGAACTTAGCTAATAGACTCCATGTTCCTTATTGTTATTGAGCAAGGTCTGGTTTATGTCCTACATTTTATAGTTACTTTATCCTGCATGAATCCCAAAAATGACATTACACAACCTCCTCTGGTAGAAACAGTCCAGCTCCCCTGCTGCCAAAAATGACTCTTATTGCTTATTCGTCTGCCCGACTGCTCACAAAGCCATCTCTCGCTCACATCCACCGTGTGTCCGATGTCTTGAGAAAGACGTCTCGTTAGAAATCC
>NC_089800.1:84346268-84363866 GCF_029633855.1 Hoplias malabaricus
TAAAACAAAATAAAGCAGAATAAAACAAAGTAAAGCAATCTCCTCAATGTGACCTCTCCCTCCTCGAACGTCCAGGCAGGATGAGGTCAGGTGAACCAGATTTTACAGTGACTACTGTTCCCCTGATGTGCTGAAGTCCAGTCTCAGCCTCGGGCAGCCTTTTAAAAAGTCCCTCTTAAACACAGGCCCATCTGTTTATGGCTCTATGCTCCGCTCCGTTCTGTTGGATGCCTTCCCCCACTTTTTCCCCTCAGTCTATCTTTCTCTCTTCCCCAGTTACTTCTATAAATAGCCGCTGAAGTCAGAGGCTCTGCATTACAATATTACATCGCCTTCCTTTGCAAAGTCAGAAGGAGCAGGGCTCTCTCTCTCTCTCTGTGTGTGTGTGTGTGTGTATCAGGGTCCAAATGCAAAAGAAGGAACATGAAATACTCAAATTCATTTAACGGTTTGTCAGATTCAGTTTTACTTTCAGGAGAACAGCTGTTTTCTTGTTTAATTTTTTATTTGTTTTGTCATTTATACGTGTCAATTTATCAGTGAAAGACCCCTAGATACTAGCCTCATCGGCCTGGACCCAACTCTTTGTTGTTGGTGTTGTGTGTGAGTATAAAGGTAAATGCGTAAGTGAGAGAACATGTGTGTGTGTGTGTGTGTGTGTGTAGTTTCTAGCACAGGAGGAAAGTAGAATACTCTCTCTCTCTCTTTCACTGAGGGACAGTGTTAAGTTTCCTGCTTTAGCTCTGGCTGTTGCCCCATGTAGCCCTCAGAAAGATGTGAAGTGTGAGCAGGCGGTTGCCATGACGACGGCAAAGCCCCGGCCGGGGCAGGAGCGGGTGAACGGAAGCGTGAGGCGGACGGGACGGGTGATGCCTTCAGAGAAACAATGGGAAACTCACCACTCACCACGCTTCTGAAGGAGCCTCTCCATTATTCATCCAGCAAGCACACACAGAGAGAGAGAGAGAGAGAGAGAGAGAAGTACAGATAAAGAAAAGAGAGAGAAAGAAACAAAGAAAGCAAGAAAAACAGATACAGAAAACAGAAAAAGAGAGTGAGTGGGTGAAAGAAAGAAATATAAACAGAGAGAGAGAGAGAGAGAGAGAGAGAGAGTACAGATAAAGAAAATAGAGAGTAAGAAACAAAGAAAGCAAGAAAAACAGATACAGAAAAAGAGAGTGAGTGGGTGAAAGAAAGAAATATAAAAAGGGAGAGAGAGAGAGAGAGAGAGAGCGAGAGAGAGTACAGATAAAGAAAAGAGAGAGTAAGAAACAAAGAAAGCAAGAAAAACAGATACAGAAAACAGAAAAAGAGAGTGAATGTGAGAAGAAAGAAATATAAAGAGAGAGAGAGAGAGAGAGAGAGTACAGATAAAGAAAAGAGAGAGAAAGAAACAGAAAGCAAGAAAAACAGATACAGAAAACAAAAAGAGAATGAGTGGGAGAAAGAAAGAAAGAAATATAAACAGGTGCAGATAAAGGATAGAAAGAAAGAGAATCTATGAGCGAGAAAAGCAGTACAAGAGAAAGAATGAAAATGAGAGAGGAGAGTGTGTGTGATGCTGTAGACGTGTGTGTGTGTGTATATATACATAGGCTTTTTAAAGATCTTTTTAAAGTGGCCTGTCTGGGAGAGTGAAGTCTTCCTCAGTCTCATTATATCACATTAACATGAGGGGCTCATCCTGGGCAAGGTTCACTTTTTAAACTTCTCCATGTCTCTCCTTTAGAGTAAAGCACAGGTAGATGTGGGGAGGCTAAAATAATAAGTATGGGGACTGAGTGCATGGATATTGTTTTTAGCTGCGAGCGCTTTTCATGCCCTGTTTACGTACGTCAATACAATCAACACAGTGAAAACAGCGCAGGATCCTGCTGGGTGCTGCTGCTGCTGTTACAGTACTCCACAGTTCTCCCCTCTGGAGCAGCACACTTATTTACAGCCTCAGTGAGGAGATGTGGTATCTTTTGCCAAAACAAACCACTAATTTTATTACTTTTTTATATTTAAAAGTTAATATACTATGATATAATATTACAAATGTATTATTTATTCATTCATTATCTGTAAGCGCATATCCAGTTCAGGGTCACAGTGGGTCCAGAGCCTACCTGGAATCAATGGGGCGCAGGGCGGGAATACACACTGGAGGGGGTGCCAGTCCTTCACAGGGCAACACAGACACACACATTCACACCTACGCACACTTATGAGTCGCCAATCCACCTACCAATGTGTGTTTTTGGACCGTGGGAGGAAACCGGAGCACCCAGAGGAAACCCACGCAGACACTGGGAGAACACACCACACTCCTCACAGACAGTCACCCGGAGGAAACCCACGCAGACACTGGGAGAACACACCACACTCCTCACAGACAGTCACCCGGAGGAAACCCACACAGACACAGGGAGAACACACCACACTCCTCACAGACAGTCACCCGGAGGAAACCCACACAGACACAGGGAGAACACACCACACTCCTCACAGACAGTCACCCGAAGGAAACCCACGCAGACACTGGGAGAACACACCACACTCCTCATAGACAGTCACCCGGAGGAAACCCACACAGACACAGGGAGAACACACCACACTCCTCACAGACAGTCACCCGAAGGAAACCCACGCAGACACGGGGAGAACACACCACACTCCTCACAGACAGTCACCCGGAGGAAACCCACACAGACACAGAGAGTCTCTGTCGTTGGTACTCCAGGCTCAGTGCTGCAGAAACAGCACTATGTAACTTTTGGAGGTGGTTTCAGGAATGTGAAAGGAGCGTAGGAGCCTAGAAACATATAAAAGTTTACCTAGTGTTGCTTAAAACTCACTATCCAGAATCAATGTTCATAACCGCTGCTGTGAAGACACATGGACGTCTGGTTCCTACCACCACCACTGTGAGGTCAGACTCCTCCGAATGACATACACCTAATGATTTCATTATCTCGATTTTTTTTAAATGGATTACACTTCCCTTTTCACAAAGCAATTTGGAGGTCTATTCATACAAAACGCAACGGACATGGCCCACAAAGCCCGGAATACAAGCTGGTGTGCGTTTTGGGGGCGTTGGGGGATTGGGCGGAGCTAGAGCAGAGTGAAATTGATCTGACTGCTAGGTGGCCTTGTTACCAGTGACAGTGCAGGATTCATTTAGCAGCTAATGTGCCGGCTGTAAGCCCCTAATCTCCCAGCATTCCTTTAGGCAGCGCAGCGGCGCAGGCCCTGCTGCGGAACCTGAGGGAAATCACTGGCTCCTCTCTGAGTCCCAGCCCAGGCCACGTGAGCGCGCCCACGTAAACACTTTGCGTGCGTCTTGCCATTGAAGCGCTACATGGCTGCGAGCCTGCTTTACGGCGCAGTGGAGAAGCGACCTGCTGGAGATGCAGAAGTTGCTTTAATCTTATGAAAATGAAGCAGTTCGCCACCGACTGTGTGCTTTCTGTTTTTAGCTCACGCTTCCTTTCAAACGCACCATCCACCTCTCTCCCTGCTCCGGGAATAAAACACATACAACACCAACACAAGAAAGCACCTGAAATAACTGGACTTGGTAGCCTCTCTCCCTCTCTCTGTCTCTGCCTGTCTTTCTCAGTTTTTTCTTGTTTCTTTCTGTATCTCTTTGTTTCTCATTTCTTGTCTCAGTTTTTTTCGTCTTTATATCTCTCAAATGGTTCCCCTCTTCACACTCTCGTTCTCCCTCTGGTTTCTTTTCTCCCTCAATATATTCCTCCCCTCTTCATCTCTCTCTCAGACACTCTTTGTTTCTCTCCATACTCCTTTCTCCCTTTGTGTTTCTGTCTGTCTTTATTTTTATTTCCAAGTCTTTGTCTTGTCCTCTGTGCTTCACCCTCTACCCTCTGGATTCTCTCTCTCTCTCTCTCCCCCTCTCTCTCTCTCTGTGTCCTGTCCTCTCAGGGTTGGGGAGAATAGAACTCTGTTGCTGTGTTTTTGCACACACAGTATTTTCAGAAAGGCTTTTCATGTGATTAACTGCACAATTAAACACAGTCATTATTACAAACAAGTGAATCCCTGTCCACATCATTATAAAAATTGTAATTGACCTTTTGCAGTGGTTCTGTTTTCCAGTGGAAGCGCTCTCTCTTTTGCCTGATTACTTTACTGTGCCGTATGCTTCTGTGGACACTCGTCTGATGAGTTAGGGCTAAAACTTCCTCCATAAAATTCTCATTATATCAACAGTGAATAGAGGACAGCCTTTTTAACAAGCTCGGTTTTACAGAGCCCCTGTGTAAGTATGTCAGAACATAATGATGATTTATCTGGGGAAATATGGCCATAATGAAGATGATGGTGATCATGATCTGACTGATGACTCTGAACAATACTCAGATTTAGTGTTATTGGAATACTAAGTATAATTGAAATACTTCTGCTCAGTTCTATTTCCAAGAAAATAACATACTTTATATTGCTCCTTGCTCTTCCATAAAACATTTAGTTTCAATCAGAATTCCAGCATTCCTTTCAATTTCATTAATTCATTCATTCATTATCTGTAACCCTTATCCAATTCAGGGTCGCGGTGGGTCCAGAGCCTACCTGGAATCATTGGGCGCAAGGTGGGAATACACCTTGGAGGGGGCGCCAGTCCTTCACAGGGCAACACAGACACACACACATTCACTCACACACTCACACCTACGGACACTTTTTTTTGAGTCGCCAATCCACCTACTAACGTGTTTTTGGACTGTGGGAGGAAACCGGAGCACCCGGAGGAAACCCACGCAGACACAGGGAGAACACACCACACTCCTCACAGACAGTCACCCGGAGGAAACCCACGCAGACACAGGGAGAACACACCAACTCCTCACAGACAGTCACCCGGAGGAAACCCACGCAGACACAGGGAGAACACACCAACTCCTCACAGACAGTCACCCAGAGGAAACCCACACAGACACAGGGAGAACACACCACACTCCTCACAGACAGTCACCCGGAGCGGGAATCGAACCCACAACCTCCAGGTCCCTGGAGCTGTGTGACTGCGACACTACCTGCTGCACCACCATGCCGCCCCCTTTCAATTTCATGTACAATAAAAATAGTTGCTATTTTAATAAAGTCATCCAGGTGACAGCCATTTTGAAAAATGTTGGTAACTGCTTTAAATTGTCTATTTTCTTAAAATAGAGCTTCACTATCTCTCTTCAGACAAGCGGCTAATTTCATAATATCACAAATCAAATATTAACATGAGATATCATTCATATTTATTAATATTTTCCATAATTATTATTGAAAGTGCTGTGTTTAATTTTCTGTATTTTCTGTGGGATTAAGAGACTTGTGTTGAATCTCCATGCCAGTGTGTGTTTATTTGCCTGAGTACCTGTTGTTCATGTTTCTGTGCCGGTTAAAAGGCTTAAGCGGCGTCTGCTGATGCGTATTCAGACTGAAGTGCTGTTAATTTTGCTCTCATAAACGTGAGCTAAAAGCTCATCAGATGCCTGGGCTCAGTGAAAGGCAGGTTGTGATTCGTGTGAATAATAGATTTTTTTTCCCCCTCTTGCGCTCTTTATCATCACTGGAGCACATTTGCGGTGTCTGCGGAATCAAAGGCTCACTCTTACGGTGAGCGTTAAAACTTCTGCTGGCAACAAGCCTGTCTCTCAACTGAGCCAGAGCAAAGAGCCCTACAAGAAAAGAAAAGACTTAAAAAGAGCATTCACACTTTGCTTACAGCTGCTTTCTATTGAAGGCCAGTTCAGCTGCGGCTCGCTAACACTGAAACCTGCCTGCGGTTATTCTGTGCTTAAAGAAACAGATTGTATATAAATAGAAATAGGCTATGTCTGCTAACGTGTCTAACACTGACAGGAAGCTCGTAATATACTCAATGTTATTTGCATACAGCTAATTAATGGCTGAGCCACACCAGCGGCCTGTTAGCTTAGCCTCTAATCTCCGCGCTCCTTCAAGGTTTTAAGTTAGTGTCTTCTGGTCATTGTTACGCAATTGAGGACAGTGCAGTTACGGATACATCCAGTAATTGCACACAGAACATAGATACGTCCAGTGACATCGAGTGAAAGGCATGCTTTGTGTTTTATTTAGCTGTGCCTCTAGTACTCACTGATGTCATGTTGACACTCAATATAATAAAATGAACACAAAATTGACCACCAGATCATTGTTTTAACATTTTGCTGGCCTTACATATTAGTAACATTAGCTTTTATTAACTATTTACTGTTTCCTTTACTAGAAAATTACTGGTAATTTTTCAGAACTTAAGTCAGTCAGATTACTTTAATAGAAAAACTAACATGGCTAAGAGTAACTATCAAACTACTGATTTCTAACATTGTTTTCCTAATTGTTTGTGGTTATTGTTCATATAAAACATAAATTGTAAATTTGCATATTGCTAATTAGTGGTTTCCTTTAAGTGTTTCATAATATTTTCCAAATGCTTGTGGTTACAAAGGAATAAATTGTTTAAATGTGCTAATGTTGCTAACAGATACTGGAAGGTAAGAAGTACCATAAACGGTGGGTTGTTACATTTTGTTTATTTCTACTAATTGATTAACTGTTACGTTTATGATGTTTAGTATTTTTTTTGACTGAACTCCCAGCTGAAATATATCCAGCACAGCATAAGCAGGTATATGCTGGTTTTGCTAACTTGGGGTTGATAAGCTGGTCACCCTGCATTGTCATGCTAGGTGACTAGCATACTAGCGTCCAAAACACAACATGCAGGATTGTTAAGCAGGGCTTTGCCTTCTCTAACTGAGCAGTTCTGTCAGCAACATTGTCAATTTTCTCTGATATTAGCTTTTTAGAAATGATCTGTGTTTTTCTGACTGAACAGTTCCCTTAGCCCTGGTGTGTTTTCTTTAGGGAGTGAGAGGGAGGTTTCCAGCTGAACTCCTCTGAGCCCAGTGTTGTGTATGGGTCGGGTGTCGCAGTTGCCATGGCAGCACTGTAAACAGTTTTGAAGGAGACGGGAGTTCGGTCACTCCCTAAGGAGGTCACTTGTTTCTGCGCCCTACAAAGGACCCTCAGATCCATCCCAATGTTTCTTCTCCGGCTTCTCCTTTTACTCTCAAATCCTTAGACTTCAACTTATCCCGAAAAACATATTTTCCTCTCCCTTTTTCCCCTCTCCGATCTTTGATTCTTCCATTCGCTGTGTCAGAGTCTGTTGGGGGAAGAGAGGGATCTGGAACAGAATGTCTTCCTCTCTCAAGCTTTTGTGTGTGTGTGATCAGTGGAGGCTCAAAGTGAGGGGCCTACATGGTAGTGCTGAAGAAGCTTTATGTTAGAGAGAGAGAGAGAGAGAGGGAGAGAGAGAGAGAGAGGTTGGCTAATGTGTGAGGCATGTCTCAAAGCACCTCATGCTGAATCCATCATCATAACTGAGCGATTTTCATTGCTGTTGTGGGAGAGTGTTTAGGGCATGCCTTGAACCAGTCTGAGGAATGAAAACTAAAGTCAGAATTTTATTTTTTGTTGGCAACAAAAAGAGATAACAACTTGTAACTGTTCTGCAAAAGACAAGCCCGTTTTAAACATCTGTTACTAAAATGATTAGCATTCTGCTAGCCTTAATATGCTGCAAAGAATGAACAAACCCAGCAAGAGAAAGCACCTAACCCTTCTACATCTAAAATCCCAGTAAACAATTAGCCGTTGATTCAACGTTGAAATAACGTAATGACTGCCGTCTAATCAACATTCTCTTAAGGTTGAAAATGAAAGTTGAAAAGACGTCCAAACACAGATATTGAAAAGACGACTATTAGACGTATTTTGGACGTCCACTGACGTTATTAATTGGTCCCGAAATAAATGACTTGTATAAAACGCATTTTGGACGTCCACTGACGTTATCGATTGGTCACCACTTAACTAACTTATTAAGATGGATTTTGGACGTCCATTGACGTTTAAAATATGTCCTTGACGGACAGACTACTTTTAGACCTATTTTGAACGTCCAGGGACATTCCTTGTTAACTGGGCACATGCCTATTTGTTTATATATGTGATATTTTTAACCCATGCTATTACTATTATTTTTTCTACTACTTGTGGTAGAATGTAAAAGTTTAAATAAATATGTTCTGCTTAAAGATTGTTCTGTGTTTTGTTTCTAAGTTCTGGTATAGGGTTCAAGCTTGGCTGAGTTTTAGATTTCTTGCTTCCCTGCCCTGAAGATAGCAGTATCTGTTGGCTGCATCAGCTTTTTAATTCTGCCTAATGTTGTCATTTATCACTTGGAAATATTTTAGCTGAAAACCGATTTCCCCAAATCCAATCTGCAGCCTATCGTTCTTCTGGGAAAAGAATTAAGCTAAATGCACAGGCTTTATTTGCCCACCAGCAGGTGCCAAGTTTACAGAGTACTGGGAATTCGTCATTTGCACACCCTATCATTTTTCACTGTGCACACATTCTCTCTCTCTCTCTCTCTCTCTCTCTCTCTCTCTCTCTCTCTTTCTCTCTCTCTCGCTCTCTCCTTGTCTGAGGGTCTAGGACAAGGTAGAGGAGACGCAGGAGTGATATGACGGGGGTGTCTGAATGCAGATTGCATGTGTGTTGCTGGCGCAGTTTCATTTCTGCGATACTGCTGTGGATATATCTCACCATTAAGTCAAGCTGCAGTTAATCTGAATGCTCTGCTCTGGTTGGATCAGATATTCATGGCCCAGCAGGTAGTACCATCTCTCCTGGAGCTGATCTCAGAGCAGCTAAAGCTCAGTCAACGCACACACACACACAGAGAGAGAGAGAGAGAGAGAGAGAGAGAGAGAGAGAGAGAGAGAGAGAGAGAGAGAGAGAGCATGTAGGGAGCAGCCAGCCACCCCACTGCCAAAGCCCAAATGAAAGAAGACAGGAATAGAGGGAGATGTCTCATCGCACCAGCATTTTGAGTCCGTGTTGTTTATTTTGTCATTGGGTTGCTGTTCCTTTGCATATTTGGCAAAGGCGCCTTCTTCCATGTCCACTCAGTAGGAAAGAGGTTTCATAGACGAGCTGCTCGAGCTCCTGTCGAGAACTAATTTGCTTAAGGCAGCACTGACCATGATAAGCCTGATTTATTCAACCTGACTTTCCTTGCTCAGTCCATTCAGCTCATCATCATTTTGGCAAAACAAATTGTTTTTCTCTTGTTCCTTTTTGTGTGCATCTGTTCTGTAAGTGCACTTGCGCTCTCTCTCTCTCTCTCTCTCTCTCTCTCTCTCTCTCTCTCTCACTCTCTCTCTCACTCTCTCTCAATCTCTTTCTCTCTCACTCTCTTTCTCTCTCTCTCTCTCTCTCAATCTCTTTCTCTCTCACTCTTTCTCTCACTCTTTCTCTCTCTCTCAATCTCTTTCTCTCTCACTCTCTTCCTCTCATTCTTTTTCTCTCACTCTCTCTCACTTTCTCTCTCTCTCTCTCTCTCTCTCTCTCTCTCTCTCTCTCTCTCACTCTTTCTCTCTCAATCTCTTTCTCTCTCACTCTCTCTCTCACTCTTTCTCTCACTCTTTCTCTCTCTCTCTCAATCTCTTTCTCTCTCACTCTCTCACTCTCTTTCTCTCACTCTTTCTCTCTCTCTTTCTCTCTCTCTCACTCTTTCACTTTCTCTCTCTCTCTCTCTCTCTCTCTCTCACTGACTGACTGACTCACTCACTTACTCCCTCTCTTTCTCACTCTCACTCTTTCTCTCTCTCTCTCTCTCCCTCACTCCCTTTCTCTCTCTCTCTCTCTCTCTCTCTCTTTCACTCCCTCTCTCTCTCCCTCTCTCTCTCTCACTCTCTCTCTCAATCTCTTTCTCTCACTCTCTCTCTCTCCCACTCTCTCTCTCTCAATCTCTTTCTCTCACTCTCTCTCTCTCTCAATCTCTTTCTCTCTCACTCTCTTTCTCTCACTCTTTCTCTCTCTCTCTCACTCTCTTTCTCTCACTCTCTCTCACTTTCTCTCTCTCTCTCTCTCACTGACTGACTGACTCTCTCTCTCTCTCTCTCTCTCTCTCTCTCTCTCACTCTTTCCCTCTCAATCTCTTTCTCTCTCACTCTCTCTCACTCTCTTTCTCTCACTCTTTCTCTCTCTCTCTCAATCTCTTTCTCTCACTCTTTCTCTCTCTCTCACTCTCTCTCACTTTCTCTCTCTCTCTCTCTCTCTCTCTCTCTCTCTCTCTCACTGACTGACTGACTGACTCACTTACTCCCTCTCTTTCTCACCCTCTCACTCTTTCTCTCTCTCACTCTCTCTCTCTCTCTCTCTCTCTCTCACTCTTTCCCTCTCAATCTCTTTCTCCCTCACTCTCTCTCACTCTCTTTCTCTCACTCTTTCTCTCTCACTCTCTCACTCTCTTTCTCTCACTCTTTCTCTCTCTCTCACTCTCTCTCACTTTCTCTCTCTCTCTCTCTCTCTCTCTCTCTCTCTCTCTCACTGACTGACTGACTGACTCACTTACTCCCTCTCTTTCTCACCCTCTCACTCTTTCTCTCTCTCACTCTCTCTCTCTCTCTCTCTCTCTCTCTCCCTCTGTCTCTCACTCACTCCCTCTCTCTCTCTCTCTCTCTCTCTCTCTCTCTCTTTCACTCCCTCTCTCTCACTCTCTTTCTCTCTCTCACTCACTCACTCACTCTCTCTCTCACTCCCTCTCTCTCACTCTCTCTCACTCACTCACTCACTCCCTCTCTCTCTCTCTCTGTGCGTGTGTGTATTATTTCTACATTTTCAGGATTTCCTGAGATTGTAGGAAAACCAGAGGAAAAACAAAAAAGGGATAATCAACAGAAGCAAGGAAATGATCTTGACTTTGAGAAAGGGATTTTTACAACAGCTCAGAGTCTCAATTTTCAAAAGCCTTTTATTTAGTTGATAAAATATACTCATAAATGCCATATGACACAACTTTACATACCTGCCCTTGAGGTCATTTGCCATCATTTGAATAATATCACAAAGCAGATGACCTCCATCTTCTGTGGCTTGATTTTTGTGTATGATCCCATGCACTGTAAATTTCTTGTGGCAGCAGCGTTCCCAGCCATTTACCGTGTTTTTACAGGAACACTACTGTATTTCGAATTTACAGCATATTACTGTAATTGATTTGTGATTGTGATTTACAGTAAAATAGTGTAGCAGACTCGCTGTAAATGTACAGCAATTTTTTACAGTCTGTCCTTACATGGTATAAAAACAAATTGATGTTTATTTGTGTGTGTGTGTGTGTGTGTGTGTATGTGTGCATGCTTGAATGTCATATTGAATGAGACCAAAATCCATACGATGCAGATGCTGATAGCTCCTAATTATCCAGAGAATTAAAGATACATGATATCAAAGCTCGCTAAATTGCTCTTTCAATAAACATCCTGTTTTCCCTTCAAAGAAGCATGTCTGAGATTTGTACCATTGGCAAGATAAGCTCTGAACATCTCATTACGATTACAAACTGTCTCACCAGATTCCAACACACAAGCAAAGGCGCTGATAGTTCTGCTTTGGGTTCTTTTTTTTTTTTTCCTTCTCTCCTTCTACTGAAGTGGGGAAGTGCTTTCGTGCCCTTAAGGCAAAAGCTCTCGTCTCTGTGGACCGGAGCCGTAAACAAACCGGGCCTTCCTTCAGTCGCTTGGACAGCTCCGCTTGTGGCCTTTGACCCCTGCGTGTGGAGAGAGGAGTGTGTCGGCACACACTCACACACATGCACACACACGGCCGGCCTCCTTCACAAGAGCAGCCAAGGAGGACGCGGTCAGATCCTCTAAAAGAATCCCCGCCGCTTGGCTTTTGTGTGTTAAAGGAGGCGCTCTCTACAGAGCCAGCCGTGCGTGTCATAGGCCCAAATGTACAAATCACGCTGCCGCCAGTTCTGCGCTTTTATTGTGCGAAAACAAAAGCCCAGAGCACTCCCAAACTCCTCCGTCAAAAGAGAGAGGCGCCATTAAAGAGACATTTTAAACCCCCTCCTTCACCGAAGACTCTGCTTTGCCTAAGGAGCCGTGCCTGTCAATAGAGCTCAAATCTGATCAGCGCACAGGCCAGGCCCAGCTATGGCTCATGTGCACGTAAACAAGTCCATTATCAGGAGCTCTGGGGGACTGGGACAGAATTTCTGTGTTTTATGTGCTTTACTCCGTCCTGATAAAATAGACTCCTGGGTCAAAGCCGTTCAAGGAAAGTCTCTGTTTTAAAGCTATATTAGTCTCAAAGTCACTTTTCACTTTAATTAGGTAAACGGCTGTGAAGGTGTCTGGAGAGCTGAGCTGCAGAACTCATTCAAACTGGGTTCTGTTCTGCTCTGTCCCCCTGCTGGACAAACTGGGGTATGACTGCTGTGTACCTGACCTTGTGAAACGGATACAATATAATCAGAGAATTAGATTTTGTAATTGTAAAAAAACAATGATACATTGGATTGATTCTTTAATTCTATCTGCTTTAAAAGCCTTATACATCCTGCAAACATTGTGTAAGGGATGGAGCAGTTGATCATAAGTGGTCCGTCCGAGTACAGTGCATCAGCATTTCTATATATATACGTTATGTATCACCATTCACAAACTCACATAGCTTATACCTTGGCACATCCTAGAGAGAGACAGAGAGTTAAGAATTAAAGGGAGATGATCAGATTAATGCTATGGGAGCTTGTGTGTGCAGAGCCATCTGCCCAGGACATTAATACGCTTGAGAGGAAGAGGAGAGAGGGAGAGAAAGGCCCTGTGGCATCGTCCCACTCACTGTACTTTGCATGGCTCCTGTGGGAGAGCTAGGGCACCTGAGGGAGGAAGGGGGGCGGGGGCGGGGGCGGGGGGGGGGGGGGGGGGGGTGCAGACAGAAAGACAGCACAGCACTCCCTTTGCTCTTTTTGGGCTTTGTTTTTTTGTCATTTATTAAAATTCAAATAAATACTGACTGTCTGTCTTTGGAGGGACCAGACGTCACAGCGCAATATGCAATGCACACAAATGACATGCATCAGTCTTACCAAGGTTTAGTAAAGACACAGCCTGTTTAATTCTGTAGAATGCAGAGGTCAGAGTAAAGCCATGTCAAAGGAGATATGACAGTTCTGATACATAAATTTGGACCATATTTGGAGAAATAAACCACACCATTCACCACCTCTGGGATTTGCATTGGTTTTTGAATGATGTCCATTTTTTTAATGAAACTCGTGGCTTGTACTTTTGAAGATTAGGGTGGTCCCGACATGTGCACCAAAATGAGGACTTATGTGAGGTGCCAAACAGTTATTATACAGCTTTATTTACCACTCTCACAATTGGGCTGAAAATTACAATTATTGATTGTCATATCTGAAATAAGAAATTACATTTATAGTGACTTTTTACTTGAACACACAAACGTCATGTACTTTTCTGTGTGATCTGCATTCTTCATCTATGCAGAGGGCTTTTAGTAATAAATTGAACTGCACATGACACAGTAAAACCAAGCAATGATGGCAATGTAGTAATAATCTCAACCACTTCTACCAATAGCACAGGCTAAGCCTGGTTAGCTCCAGGGACCTGGAGGTTGTGGGTTTGATTCCCGCTCCGGGTGACTGTCTGTGAGGAGTGTGGTGTGTTCTTCCTGTGTCTGCGTGGGTTTCCTCCGGGTGACTGTCTGTGAGGAGTGTGGTGTGTTCTTCCTGTGTCTGCGTGGGTTTCCTCCGGGTGACTGTCTGTGAGGAGTGTGGTGTGTTCTCCCTGTGTCTGTGTGGGTTTCCTCCAGGTGACTGTCTGTGAGGAGTGTGGTGTGTTCTCCCTGTGTCTGCGTGGGTTTCCTCCGTGTGACTGTCTGTGAGGAGTGTGGTGTGTTCTCCCTGTGTCTGCGTGGGTTTCCTCCGGGTGACTGTCTGTGAGGAGTGTGGTGTGTTCTCCCTGTGTCTGCGTGGGTTTCCTCCAGGTGACTGTCTGTGAGGAGTGTGGTGTGTTCTCCCTGTGTCTGCGTGGGTTTCCTCCAGGTGACTGTCTGTGAGGAGTGTGGTGTGTTCTCTCTGTGTCTGCGTGGGTTTCCTCCGGGTGACTGTCTGTAAGGAGTGTGGTGTGTTCTCCCTGTGTCTGCGTGGGTTTCCTCCGGGTGACTGTCTGTGAGGAGTGTGGTGTGTTCTCCCTGTGTCTGCGTGGGTTTCCTCCGGGTGACTGTCTGTAAGGAGTGTGGTGTGTTCTCCCTGTGTCTGCGTGGGTTTCCTCCGGGTGCTCCGGTTTCCTCCCACGGTCCAAAAACACACGTTGGTAGGTTGATTGGCGACTCAAAAGTGACCTTTTGTGTGAGTGTGTGTGTTGCCCTGTGAAGGACCCTCCAGGGTGTATTCCCGCCTTGCGCCCAATGATTCCAGGTAGGCTCTGGACCCACCGTGACCCTGAACTGGATAAGCGCTTACAGATAATGAATGAATGAATGGATGGGACTTGTAGGTTGGAAGGATATTGTAGACTTGATATTGACTGGAGAACTAAAAATTAAAATGACTTCTGCTGTGTTGATTGTAAACAATACTTCTATGAATGTTTAATCTAAAGGACAAAATAAACTTGCTTGTTGTCAAACTGTCTCTCTGTCCTTTGCTTTGTATCCTTTCTCTTATTCCTTGTCTTATTCATTTGACACCTTGTGTTCTGTATTTGTTCGTGTTTAACCGTGTGCTTGGGCCCCCTCATGTGATGTCCTGCCACACCCCCTTCTGTGTCATGTGACTGATGTTCACAGGCGTCCCTCCTGTCCCTGTACGTTTATAAGCCTTGTTCCTTAGTCTTTCTTGTCAGCCATTTTGTGTGTGTATATTAGTCTTGATCTGTTCCTTGCTTAGTCTCAGTTCAGTTTGTTCTCTGCCTTCGGCTTTCCTCAGTTTCTGTTTAGTTCTTTGTTTATCCCTGTTTGGAATCAGTTTATTCTTGTTTTGTCATTGTAAATCGTACTAAACCCCACCTGCGTCCACCTGCATCACACACCACACAAGTGTTATCCTTGTGGATAGGTTCTGTTTTTAAGATTTTCATTATTCTCCCATTGATAGAACAAGTTTGGACAAACCGTGAGCATTATTCACACGTCACATGACTTCAACCCGAGGCACGTTTAGGGGAGAAGTGGGTGGTGAATATTGTTATTTTGCAGAAATAAAGGAACAACCCATTATACACTTCGGAAACGTTTATGTCGTTCATGTTTTCACTTGCTGACAAACTAATGTTGTACATGTTTTACAATAATGTGGGTTTTTTTTTATTTTGCACATATTTAGTCCAGTGTTTTTGCCAGACCTTTAGTGAAATCTCCAACTGCAAACTGAACAGCTATTATAATCCTCAGATTACGCAGTTATTGACATCATCAATACTAATGGCTCTACTCACTGCATAAAATTATAATAGCTTACTGGAAGTGCTTTTACAGTAACAGTAAGTGCATCAAGGAGTGCAGCTGTAAGTGCTTGACTGCCTCCGAGCTCTGTTCTGAGGATTTAGACTCTGGAAAGCCATGATGCTTTACAGTATGTGTACAGAAGTCTGAGTTATTTGGTCTCCTGCTGTTACATGAGTGCTGTAGCTACTGTCCCACTACAATAGCACAGAGTGGCACTGCCATAGCCATTCACTGCAGATGTGGACTTCAGCTTTTGAACAATTTTTTTTAACCTAAAGCTCTTAACTTACATAAAGAAGGGCACATCCTCTGACACAAAGCTCCTGGGCCAACCCCTGGTGCGGCTGAGCCGAGGGAGTGGATGTGCCTTTGTTTCACTCTGTTGTATCTGATGCCTGGGCCCATGGCTCGACATGAACAGTGTACAATGGAGCAAGCTCATTAGCCATTCAGTTTGCCAGCCCATCCACGCTAATTGGAGGAGGGCTTCGTCTCTCTTGTCATTTCACATCGTCCACTCGCTTGGACGGACCCGTCCCGTGCTGTCTCAGACCATCACTTCACTGTTTTCTTTCTTTTATTTATTTTTTTCTTGTCAGTGTCCGGAGTCCCTTAGGGTCAAGCGACATGGAGAAAGAGAGAGACAGACCGAGAGAGAGAGAGAGAGAGAGAGAGACTCTTTCTCTGTGTGTGGTGAGAGAGAGGGAGAAAGTGAGAAAAGAGTGAAAGAGAGATAAACAGAGAGAGAGAGAGGGTGAGAGAGGCCATTGCCAGCACAGCTGTTCTCCAGCGCCGCTGTCACCTAGCTGTGAATCGGGGGAAACTGTGGCATACGTAGGGAGGGGGAAAGACGAGGGAGAGGGATAGGGGGTTGCCACGGCAACAATGCTCCTGCCTAATGGGCAGAGGAGTGTGCTGGATTCTAAGCGGATAGTTGCTTTTCCTCCCTCTTTTTTTCCACGTTTGCCATCTGCTTTCTATCAGAGTCCATTTCCTGTACAGCGGCGAGATGATGCCTTGTACCGGGATCAACAAAAGCAGAAAAGCTGTCAAGTCTGTTTAGGTCCACTCTGAAACTAAAAAAAAAAATTGGCTTTTTCCCATTTCCCATTCCATCACAGTGGAATACTGATGTAGGTTTCTGAGACTGTCTGATAAACGAAGGTGTTCAGGGATGAATGTGAGATTGCAGACGCGGCTGAACCTCTGTTTTAACAAAGCCACGTGGAACAGAACTGTTGTGGAGCTGAGCTGGTTTTGGGTTGTTTAGCTTTTTGATGCTTAGGAATGGTTCTGTGATTAGAGGTTGAAAGGTGTGAGTGCTCTTAAGTTGCCCATCAATCAAATAAGTCTGTACCAGTCAGTCAACTCAAGCACTCTATTGCTGGTAGATGAATGCTTTGAAGCAGGTTAGTGTCACTGTCACACAGCGCCAGGGACCTGGAGGTTGTGGGTTTGAGTCCTGCTCCGGGTGACTGTCTGTGAGGAGTGTGGTGTGTTCTCCCTGTGTCTGCGTGGGTTTCCACCGGGTGACTGTCTGTGAGGAGTGTGGTGTGTTCTCTCTGTGTCTGCGTGGGTTTCCTCCGGTGACTGTCTGTGAGGAGTGTGTGGGGTGTGGGTGTTCTCCCTGTGTCTGCGTGGGTTTCCACCGGGTGACTGTCTGTGAGGAGTGTGGTGTTCTCCCTGTGTCTGCGTGGGTTTCCTCCGGGTGACTGTCTGTGAGGAGTGTGGTGTGTTCTCCCTGTGTCTGCGTGGGTTCCTCCGGGTGACTGTCTGTGAGGAGTGTGGTGTGTTCTCTCTGTGTCTGCGTGGGTTTCCTCCGGGTGACTGTCTGTGAGGAGTGTGGTATGTTCTCCCTGTGTCTGCGTGGGTTTCCTCCGGGTGACTGTCTGTGAGGAGTTTGGTGTGTTCTCCCTGTGTCTGCGTGGGTTTTCTCTGCGTGCTGTGGTTTCCTCCCACAGTCCAAAAACACATGTTGGATTGGCGGCTCAAAAGTGTCCGTGTGTGTGTGTATGTGTGTGTGTGTGTGTGTTGCCCTGTTAAGGACTGGCATCCACTCCAGGATGTGTCCACCGTGACCCTGAACTGGACAGACAATGAATGGTTTGACAAATGGTTTCACTTTCCACAGATGGACTTGATCACCTAATACATATTTTTCATTCATTCATTCATTCATCTGAAAGCGCTTATCCAGTTCAGGGTCACTTTGGGAATCTGATAGAGTGT
>NC_089800.1:84380858-84393358 GCF_029633855.1 Hoplias malabaricus
TGAATAGGGCCCTGGTGGTCTATAAATGTTTAATAAGGAGATAGTGTTCTTATTTGTGGCGGGGTTAAGTATGTTAATGTACATGATTTCGAAGGAAGTACAGTTGTAATCATGTTTTTGGTTAATAATTAAATTATTTTTGTAAATTATACATAATCCACCGCCTTTGCCTGTCAGTCTGGGGCTGTGTACATATTTATAGCCTGTAGGAGTGGCTTGATTTAGTGCTAAATAATCATCATTTCTGACCCAAGTTTCACTAAGGCATAAAACATCAAGTTTCTGATCCATTATTATTTCATGTATAATGACTGCTTTAGAGTTAAGTGCTCTTATATTGAGTAGGCCAAACTTTAGGTCTGTGGGGATGATACTACCCTCTGTTTCTGATGGTTTAATAGTGATTAGGTTATTGGGGCACGCTGTTTGATATTTTCTGGGTTTAAGTTTGATTCGGGGGACAGGCACAGTCTTGATACTGTAACAAATTTTTATATTTCTTAAAGCAAGCTTTGTACATATTCCCTTACTATGGGCAAACAAATGGCCATTATCTGTAAGTGTATCCTTAAAATCACTTACCTGTTCGCTGTGTAATCTACTTGCCTGGTTTGTGCTGGTGGGTGGGGTTAGTCAAGCCTGGCGAAGAACATCCTCGATGTTCCCAGAGAGAACTGCAGAACCTAGACGACTAGGGTGAAGCCCATCCCGGCGGTAGAGGGCAGGACGTTCCCGAAAACACTCCCAGTGGTCGACGTAGTCCACGCCGACAGTGCCACACCAAACCCGGAGCCAGGAGTGGAGTGCGAAGAGCCTGCTGTACGCCTCACATCCTCGTCTGTAGGTGGGTAGGGGGCCGGAGACGACGATCCTGGCGTCCGTCTTCTTCCGAGCGGTATCCAGAAGCGAACGGTAGTGCTCCTTCAGGACCTCGCTGCGGCGGGCGGAAGTGTCGTTCGTCCCCACGTGGAGAACGACGGTGCCGAGATCCTCACGCTGCCGCAGCGCCGAGGGAAGTCGCCTGGCAACATCCAGGACACGAGCACCTGGAAGACAGGACACAGTAGCTTTACTCTTTGTGCCTGAGACTCTTAAATGTCTAACTATAGAGTCGCCGATGATAAGAGTACCGCCCTGTTTAGTTTTCGGTGCAATTGAGGGCCAGGAGCTGAGCACCTCAAACCGGTTAGTAGAGGTGAAGACTGGCTGCGGTAGAGGGGGAGACGACCTCGGCTTCCCACGCCCACGCTGACGCTCCCAGCTCGGGGCTGGAGTGAAGATGGGCGTCCCGGGGAGCCGTCGCGACGGAGGAGCTGGCGTGCCAACGGCCGCGTAGGAGGCATCGCGGGCGGCCTCGAGCCTCGTCTTCTCCCGCTGGAGCTCCGTCTGCTTCTCCAGGAGACGCTGAATTCGGCGGCCCAACTGCTCGAGCTCCGTGCTGAGCCTGGAAAGAGATCGCTCCTCCGCGGTCGCCATAATCAGGAGAGAAGGAGTTATTAATTGAGAGAAGTTATTAATATGAAAACAACAATAATAAAATGGTAGTGGTATTTAACAGTGTACAACTAACACTAAGCACAACTAATAAGGATAAGTTAACAAGGTATTAACAGTAAAGATTTTAAGTAACGAGCTTAGGAACAGTACTAAACAGCAGCAAGCAAACACACAAACTGAGCGCGCGAACTGTCAGCCGGAAATGACGACACCAATGACGTTTGCGTCCCCGCAGTGAATAAACAAAGAGTATAGGGGAGGAATGTCTCCACTGCTAATTGATTTGCGTGAGAACACACCACACTCCTCACAGACTGTCACCCGGAGGAAACCCACGCAGACACAGGGAGAACACACCAACTCCTCACAGACAGTCACCTGGAGGAAACCCACGCAGACACAGGGAGAACACACCACACTCCTCACAGACAGTCACCCGGAGGAAACCCACGCAGACACAGGGAGAACACAACAACTCTTCACAGACAGTCACCCAGAGGAAACCCACGCAGACACAGGGAGAACACAACAACTCTTCACAGACAGTCACCCGGAGGAAACCTACGCAGACACAGGGAGAACACACCACACTCCTCACAGACCGTCACCCGGAGGAAACCCACGCAGACACAGGGAGAACACACCACACTCCTCACAGACAGTCACCCGGAGGAAACCCACGCAGACACAGGGAGAACACACCACACTCCTCACAGACAGTCACCCGGAGGAAACCCACGCAGACACAGGGAGAACACAACAACTCTTCACAGACAGTCACCCAGAGGAAACCCACGCAGACACAGGGAGAACACAACAACTCTTCACAGACAGTCACCCAGAGGAAACCCACGCAGACACAGGGAGAACACACCAACTCCTCACAGACAGTCACCTGGAGGAAACCCACGCAGACACAGGGAGAACACACCACACTCCTCACAGACAGTCACCCGGAGGAAACCCACACAGACACAGGGAGAACACACCACACTCCTCACAGACAGTCACCCGGAGGAAACCCACGCAGACACAGGGAGAACACAACACTCCTCACAGACAGTCACCCAGAGAGGGAATCGAACCCACAACCTCCAGGTCTCTGGAGCTGTGTGACTTCGACACTAACCTCATCTCAGTTCATGCTTTTCTTGTTGTCTAAAATACCCCAGATGCCTCTGCCATGAGCAGAGAGAAAGAAGAGAGAGAGAAAGCCTAGTTTACCGGACCATTTACGGACACTGGGGCTTTGTAAACACATTAGACTGGTTTGGAGCACGCAAACAGACTGGAAAGCAGCAAAAAAAATGTTTATTAAAATCCTGAACAGCACCTTTAAATGCTGTAGAACTTAGAGTGGTTCCTTCTTTCCAACTTTCCACAGTGTGAGTATAAGTTTGTCGACACATGCAGCTATTTCTCCTGCAGTGACTTGACTACATTAGTGAGGTCAGGTACAGGACTCATCCCATAGATATTGGATTGGGCTCTATGATGCCAAAAATGACAGCTCCACTGATCCACAGACAGAGTTCTGGAGCAGCTTCATACCTCTGATGCTTGGCGTTGTAGTTGTTGTTCCTTAAGTTTATTAAAAATTCCGTTCTGTTATATTTTTTTAAACAGACAACAGAAGCTGCGTGAGCCCGACTGAACCCCTGTGTCAGCAAAGTGTGCGCCTTAATGCAGCTGAATACACTGATTATAAACAGGGCCTGGATGCTTTAAAGGCTTTTCAGCACACGGAAGCGCTTGCTGGGCGTGATCCGAAATCGGTGCCAGGTATCTCCAAATCCTCAGAGTTATGTAACTCCTGTCTGGTGTGGTTATGTATTCAACCACCTGCTCCAACAGGAAATTAACCCTATTGGACGAAGAGTGTTAAACCTATGATTGAGCAATGCCAGGGCTGGGTGAGGGAGCTGAGACCTGGGGATAAACACTCTGCTATCGATCAGCCTCAACGTGAAGCGGCAATCAACCCGAGCCTATTAGTCCCTTCCCCGTACAGTCAGGCCACCTGCAGACAAAGGAGGGCCCATTGATTTGCCATGACTTAATTGAGAACTTATTTAGAGAATTAATGTGTCTTGGCGCACAGCTGCAGTTACGGCAATCCGGAGTGCCATTATAAAATCAGGCCGTTTGATGGATTCATTTGGGCCTGTTTACAGATGCAGATCTAGGGCTGCAATCTCATTTAACTGGACAGATTTACTCTCCCTCAGTGGCCAGCTGTATTCATCAGACTTTTATAACATTGTGGGGGGGTGGGGGGGTCTGAGTGAACCACACTGGATTAGAAATGAGCATGAGACTTATTAGATCAGCTCTCAAATTAGACCTCACCAGAGACGAGTCATAATGTCTCACTTACCGCCAATGGCAGCCTGGGATTTCTGCGAATTGTCTTCTCCGAGCCGTGGATGTGTTTGTAGGGAGACATAAATATGTATGTGAGGAAGGATGCGTTGAGATTTGATCTGAAATTTACACAGCGCTTGTGTTCTGATACTCTACAACTGAATCAGTGCCCTGGCTAGTCTATGATGTGTTCATCATTGGGGCGACACAATAGGAGGGAGGGCGAGAGACGGAAGAGTGAGAGAGTGAGTGAGAGCCCTGCCTTGGGCTTTTTAATTGCAATGAAAGGAGGTTAACCGGGGGATAAATTATGGTCATAATGCGGAATGGATAAAGGGCTGGGGATGAGGAGGCTGGTCACTGTCTCTAACCTTGAACTCCCGATGTGCTACATGCATCCGCTCCGAGGAATCCATTTCCCTCTCAGCAGTCTGCCCTCCACACGCAGAACTCTTCCATTACCACAGAGCGCATCTCCCTCTTACCTGCAACATGGACAATGGGGCTTGGAATGGAACACAGCAGGCACTGAGTGAGGATGTATGTTGGGGCGGTGGAAGTTCATCCACAGCAGCACAGTCCACTGGAGACCCCATCTGCCGAACTCCAACCCCTACTGTATGGATAAGGTTCCTGGTACTACAGGTTGGTCCAATGCAGTGTTAGGAGTCTTGCCCAAGGACTCTTATTGGCGTAGCACAGAATCTGGAATCTGCAATCGAACCCAGGTCTCTTACACGGGAGCCAATGGTGTTACCACTGTACCACCACCAGATGGAAGGGAGTGACCTGCTTTGAAGCAGCTACCAATGAGTCTACAGCAAAAAGCCAAGTATAAAAAAAGCCATCTTGCACTGCTCAGTGGAACAGAGTGGAGTAATGGCACAGGATCCAATACTTTAGAGATGTGTTTGTGGCCCAGTACTGATCCTATAACACACTTGGGTGCCATTGTGCAATCACAACCTCACAGCCATGCTGAAAAAACAGAAGCTGTTACTGCAGCGAAAGGGGTACAGACGTCCTATTAACATATCTGACATCAAAGAAATATTCATAAGCAGGTGTCTATAAAATCTATCAACATGTAGCACACGGGGAAATGCCCGAACGTTGCAGGTCCTCAACCCACCCGCTGTAGTATCAATAATTCCATTTCTACAAAATCTGAAGCAGACTACAGCGCTGGTGTTTAGATCAGTGGGCTGCTCGCATTTCCATGGTTACGCTACACACATTTCCATGGTTACATTGAAGCAATAACTTGTGCGAAGATATGCCCCATTACTGGCTAATACAGTAAAGATGAAGAAGCAAAAATAAAGTGTCTGCAATATTCAGAACTACACGAGCAGAAAAAGGAAAAAGCCACGCGAGTCGTTTGATAAGAGGAAAAGCCTTTGTCACTTCAATGATATTATAGTTCTCAAGCTGCTGTGAATGTCCAAAAGTGTGCAGACACCACTTGTTTTCTAATATACCCCAGGTCTGCCATCTCCAATTCCACTATATTCTTGACGTGTGCTGTGCTTCACTGCCTTCTATAGCACTACAGCTAAAGCAACGTCAGTGGACAGCTCAGCGTGCCGGAGGAGAGCGCAGACTGCCCCAGTCTGTCACTGATAGAGCTCTGTACTTTCTGGCACCATGCTGTTTGATTAGGAGAGGGAGGGGGCCATCCCACCCACCCAAAGACGACGAGGTCAGTTGTGCTCTCTTAGGACCCCTGGCTTCAAATAACTGAGGCTTGCTTTCACACTCTTTTCCAGAGTGACTCTGAGTGATCAACTGGGGCCAGCAATCTCCTCAGGATAGGGGCCTGGGACACCGGGGCTTCCCAGGTGTCTGTTGACCTATGGCTGAACACCCTCAATCAGCCACACTTGAGCCTATATTCATTATGTCCAAGCTACCGCGGTGTAGCATGAGGAACAATGGAAAAGTGGAATGAGGAGCATCATCCAGTTACTTTGGGAAGAGTTGGAGTAGCATTACTCTTTGATCCAGAAGGAATTATCCAACTGGAGTAAGTGCTATCACTAATGCTCTTGTGGCTGACTGCAATCAAATCTGCACAGAGGTGAAGCTATTACTCCACCTAGATGTTAGCAATTTGAGACCTACCCAGCTACATTATCAGTATATTATTTTGTATTTTTGGCCTGCACCCACGCTCAGCAGGCGATGGTGGGGAGTGTGTGTGTGTGTGTATGTGTGTGTGTGTGTGTGTGTGTTGATACAGCAAAAGTTCCTCTGAGTGACTAGCGATGACAGTTTGACTGTGAGCCTGAGCGTCCTGTGTTGAGATGCCAGGGCTGTGGGATTTCCGAGAGTCTTTTCTCAGAGAGAGTGAAGGGGAACGTGGAGAGGTGGGGGAGGCGACGCCTGCTGTCCCTAGCAACAGTGTTAGAGCACAGGCGTCACTCTGGTTATGCAACGCACTACCACAGACAGTCATGCCTAGGCCAGAGTGGGCTATAGCTGTTGCATTAAAGGACTGGAATAGCCCAACAGGGGTCTCCTTCACTCCACACAGAAATACACCCACCCACAAACTCACGCAAGCAGAAATCACCCTGCTGATGCCATTTCTATAAATAAAGCTGCTGTGAAAGTTGGTTATCTGTTTCATTCAAACCTCCCTGTTTTTTTCGGTGCAGAAATATTACTGACTCTGGAAGGATGACATAAAAGCTCAGAGAGAAGATCTCGTTGTGTCATCTGCAAAGGCGGCTGGCTCAGACCACAGCGTTGCTATGTTTAGCTCTTGGACAGGACCCTGGGTTCGTCACTGTGGGTTAAACAAGTCTCTTATTAAAGAGTAGACATGGCTAAGCAACTTGCCCAAACGTGTAGCATTATGTGGTTAGCTAATTGCTCTTTCTGTGGACTCAAGCGCAACATGCCACACCATTAAACTGGAAGAGAACGGAGAGAATGGTTAAAAACAGAGAGTTCAGGCTCAGCACAAAACCTGACACCGTGATCATACATGAGCTCATATCGGTTTTGTTTTGATGATGTGTAGCTGCTATTTTCAGCCTTTAATATCAGAAATGTGATCATCCCTTGTTTGTAGCTGTGTGATCCCAGATTTTTTAATCTGTATTAATATGTATGGCTCTTTTTATTTCAACTGACAGTGTAATAAAATCAATGCAACAGAGTATGCCTTTTTAATACTTATACAAGGTGGAGTGTTGTAAGAGTTTTGTCGCCACCTTGTGGACAAAATACAACCTTGCGAGTACAAAACCTACCATTGCTGCAAATATTCAATTATTTATCGATTAAAAGAGTACAACTGCGATTTACAAACGAGCTTTCGGGTATGACACAGCTGTCGGTTAAATTTAAAACTTCTAACTGATATGTTTTTTGAGTTTTGACCGAAATAATCGGTTATTTCTTGCCTACTGAAAGATATAATTGTAACAGGTTACCAATTTGAACCCTTTACTTTATGTAAATTAAGTTTTAATAGACTCCACCCACACTTGTTACAACAAATTTGGATTTAGTGGTCAGTCGAATCTTCGAGAAGTCACGGTTAAGCTCCTAACGGCTGTATTTTGACATTGTTTAAGCTTTGAAAAGGTCCCACACCGGAGAGGCGTTTAAAATCCACCAGAGGGCGCGGTATAACTCCATATCTGAGAGTAAAACTCGGACATAAGACCTTAACTCCAGGCTTCTCCACAATATCCCCAGGCTGCGGAGTGCGGGGAGGTTGCTATCAGCTCCTTAAACAAAACAGTACCGCTGCGTAAATCGTCAGATTTATACAGCTTTGTTTCTGCCCCAACAACATAACCAACTTTTGTGGAGCGGTGACGTATCACGGAGGCTCCGGGTGTCGTCCAATCAGATCACAGCGAGGCGGTGGAGGTTACCCGGGAGATTCGCTGCGTAAGCTGAAGAAACTCCGAGTTGTTTATGTTTGTTTGTTTGTTTGTTTACTTGTCTTTAACCACGTCTGTGACGGTTTTAAACGCATTTTGTTGTCGTAGTGGTCGTTGGCGCTCATGCGCCGCGTGTTAAGGTTTTTGGCGGCGGTGTGTCTCTCGGTGTTCGGTGTTAACAGGTGGTTCAGGTTGTGGTAATAAATGTGTTGTTCGTGGAGACTATGGAGAGGGCTGTGTTTACACTCCGCGCTGAAGCTTGCACTCTTAAAACACATTTAACGCAGTTTTTTTATTTGTTTGTCTGCCGTTTTACGTATTGTGACGTCACTTCAACATAAATCAAGGCATGTGAGCGACTTAACTACGAATTAATACGACGTTGGAACGATTAAAAAAACATGGGAACGAGTTTAAATATCGTAGCTAGGAATTAATGTTACAAATTAACGTTTCAAATATCTTTTTCCCACGCATTACTAAGTAGTTTCCAGATGTTATTTATTCACTACTACTACGCTTTATTTATTTGTTTATTTATTTATTTATTGAATGTCACAAGCAGGACTCTTGTCTTTACTTGTGTGTCTTATATGAGTTTACAATCTGATTTAACATGAGACACCTGCGGCTGAGATTGGCATGTTGTTCTCTTATTTTGGCTTTTGTTCTCTTCTTTGGATCATAAACCGTCCTTTTAGCGATGAACTGCTTAGTCCAAACCTCCTGTCGAACCAGAGAACACAAATATTCCTCCAGTGTTTGTTTAGTTGAATGAGGTGTGTTGGGGTTGTGAGAGAATACACTGAATGTTCAGAAAGTTGGGGGCACCTGCTCCTCCGACATTTCTCCAGAAATCAAAGCTGTCGATTCTGTCTATCCATCCATTATCTGTAAGCGCTTATCCAATTCAGGGTCACGGTGGGTCCAGAGCCTAGCTGGAATCATTGGGCGCAAGGTGGGAATACACCCTGGAGGGGGCTCCAGTCCTTCACAGGGCAACACACACACAGTCACACATTCACACACACACTCACACCTACAGACACTTTTGAGTCACCAATCCACCTACCAACGTGTGATTTTGGACTGTGAGAGGAAACCGGAGCACCTGCAGGACACCCACGCAGACACAGAGAGAACACACCACACTCCTCACAGACAGTCACCCGGAGGAAACCCACGCAGACAAAGGGAGAACACACCACACTCCTCACAGACAGTCACCCGGAGGAAACCCACGCAGACACAGGGAGAACACACCAACTCGTCACAGACAGTCACCCGGAGGAAACCCACGCAGACACAGAGAGAACACACCACACTCCTCACAGACAGTCACCCGGAGGAAACCCACGCAGACACAGGGAGAACACACCACACTCCTCACAGACAGTCACCCGGAGGAAACCCACGCAGACACAGGGAGAACACACCACACTCCTCACAGACAGTCACCCGGAGGAAACCCACGCAGACACAGGGAGAACACACCAACTCGTCACAGACAGTCACCCGGAGGAAACCCACGCAGACACAGTGAGAACACACCACACTCATCACAGACAGTCACACGGAGGAAACCCACACAGACACAGGGAGAACACACCACACTCCTCACAGACAGTCACCCGGAGGAAACCCACGCAGACACAGGGAGAACACGCCACACTCCTCACAGACAGTCACCCAGAGGAAACCCACACGGACACAGGGAGAACACACCACACTCCTCACAGACAGTCACCCGGAGGAAACCCACGCAGACACAGGGAGAACACACCACACTCCTCACAGACAGTCACCCGGACACAGAGAGAACACACCACACTCCTCACAGACAGTCACCCGGAGGAAACCCACGCAGACACAGGGAGAACACACCACACTCCTCACAGACAGTCACCCGGAGGAAACCCACGCAGACACAGGGAGAACACACCAACTCGTCACAGACAGTCACCCGGAGGAAACCCACGCAGACACAGTGAGAACACACCACACTCATCACAGACAGTCACACGGAGGAAACCCACACAGACACAGGGAGAACACACCACACTCCTCACAGACAGTCACCCGGAGGAAACCCACGCAGACACAGGGAGAACACGCCACACTCCTCACAGACAGTCACCCAGAGGAAACCCACACGGACACAGGGAGAACACACCACACTCCTCACAGACAGTCACCCGGAGGAAACCCACGCAGACACAGGGAGAACACACCACACTCCTCACAGACAGTCGATTCTGTTTGCTTTTACAGTAATACGAGCCTCTTCTCTTCTGGGAAGACTTTATAATAGATGTTATAGCATTTCAGCCACATTAGTGAGGTCAGAATGGCTACTGATGTTGGATGGTTAGATCCGGGTTTCAAAACCTGTACTGTTTACTCTGTAGCCCAGATGTGAGGCTTATATTAACTGGTTTTCTGTGGAGATTATAGAAGCTGAAGCTGTGTTTACACAGTTGAACATCTCAGTCCGCGATGAGTGCAACAGAAGTAGCAGAACTCACTCATTGTAAGGGATGTCTTACTAACTTTTTGGACAACGTAGATTTATAGAAGGTGGGTTTGTGTTAACTTCCTTAAGGGGAAACACTGGTCAAAATAAATATACCTTGGCTCCATCTTTTATAAACATGTCTGCTCATTTCTTACAGTAGTGCTGCTGTAGTCTCTAAAGTGACGTTTCTTGTTTAAATGATGCATGAAAGGTGAAAGATGGTTTATGGAGTATCACTGGCTTGTAAAATGGAGAGAGAGAGATCACTGAAAGACATTGGGATTCTGTCAGGTGTTAGAGTCTTGCGTAACAAAAACATATTTTAGTGAAGGCTTCCACAAAGGCGAGGACGGACTTGCACTTTTTCTGGACAGATTTCACGCTCATTCTTTGACTCGCTGCGTTTCTGTGAGGTCGTGGAAATGACGTAAATGTAGTACAAACACACACTACTTCAACAACAGCAAGTAACACAACAACAAGTCCTTTACCAGGGTCACTGGGACCTATTTTCAAAGCCATGTCCCTGCAGCTCCCCATGTGTGGGAGCCCAAGTATTTAGACTAACACTAGATTGAGGCTGAAGTCAATACCAGTTCTGTGATATATGTTAGTCTCGCTTTGTCTCTCTTACTGTCTCCCTGAGGACTTCATTGAGGATTACGTACAAGGGCCCTCTGCCCAAGTGCTCGGGAGACCTCCAATGGAGGTATTTATACAGTGCTGTCCCAGTGGTTTTGTGACAAAAAAAACTCCGGGTTTGTCGTCCCGTTGTTTGTTTTTGCTAAAATCCAGCTTCATTTTTCATGCGTTTTCTGACTGCGTGAGACTGACTCCATTATATCCACTTGTCTGAGTCATAAGGGAAACATGTTTCTTACTCAATCACTCTCTGTTTATTTTTGGCTGTAAATACACTAAGGCTCTGAGTGTGAAGTGCGTTTTGGTGAACTTCCTGCTGGGTGACCTGGGTGACCTGGAAGTCCTTCAGGCTGGGGTCAGATGGGAGAGACACTGATGTACAGATATACACTGTGTGTCTCTCTCTGTCGCTCTTTAGTACATTTGTATAAATCTATATAAATAAAATACCAACACTGCTCTGTAATATTCTCTCATTTGTTTCTGAAACTCTCAGTAATTGATTTGGTCTGTTTCAGTTTAGAGATGCATTCTTTTCCCGAAGGTCATCGCCTTTTCTTTGTAATACATCTGTTCCACTTTTTTGGTGATGTATTCATATATGTCTCTGCAGGAGTCGGACCGAACCGTTGCACGGGAGTTGCGTAAGCTGGATATTGTATGTTTGATTTAAGGCTGATGTTGAAGTCAGTCGTAGGCAGACGGAGGATACGTGATCATTACAGTGACAGATTTAGACCAATTATAGAGAGCCTGTAAACAACAGTAACCAGTGTATAGTCGCAGGTGGATGGATGTCAGCAGCGCATCATGCCATTATCTTACATTATTCTTTTATTGTTACTTGACGTGGCACAAGGCCAGCTTCCTGTTTTTGTACTGATGCAAAATTTTGAGTATTTGCAAAATGTCAGTGACAGTCCCAGAAATTAATCTTTTTTTTAAAACCATTTACCATTTAGGGCGGCAGGGTGGTGCAGCAGGTAGTGTCGCAGTCACACAGCTCCAGGGTCTGCGTGGGTTTCCTCCGGGTGACTGTCTGTGAGGAGAGTGGTGTGTTCTTCCTGTGTCTGCGTGGGTTTCCTCCGGGTGACTGTCTGTGAGGAGTGTGGTGTGTTCTCCCTGCGTCTGTGTGGATTTCCTCCGGGTGACTGTCTGTGAGGAGTGTGGTGTGTTCTCTCTGCGTCTGTGTGGGTTTCCTCCGGGTGACTGTCTGTGAGGAGTGTGGTGTGTTCTCCCTGTGTCTGCGTGGGTTTCCTCCGGGTGACTGTCTGTGAGGAGTGTGGTGTGTTCTCTCTGCGTCTGTGTGGGTTTCCTCCGGGTGACTGTCTGTGAGGAGTGTGGTGTATTCTTCCTGCGTCTGCGTGGGTTTCCTCCGGGTGACTGTCTGTGAGGAGTGTGGTGTGTTCTCTCTGCGTCTGTGTGGGTTTCCTCCGGGTGACTGTCTGTGAGGAGTGTGGTGTGTTCTCCCTGCGTCTGTGTGGGTTTCCTCCGGGTGACTGTCTGTGAGGAGTGTGATGTGTTCTCTCTGCGTCTGTGTGGGTTTCCTCTGGGTGACTGTCTGTGAGGAGTGTGGTGTG
>NC_089800.1:84728358-84808358 GCF_029633855.1 Hoplias malabaricus
AGGCGGGAATACACCCTGGAGGGGGCGCCAGTCCTTCACAGGACAACACACACATTCACACACTCGGACATTTTTGAGTCACCAATCCACCTACCAATGTGTGTTTTTGGACTGTGGGAGGAAACCGGAGCACCCGGAGGAAACCCACGCAGACACAGGGGGAACACACCACACTCCTCACAGACAGTCACCCGGAGGAAACCCACGCAGACACAAGAAGAACACACCACACTCCTCACAGACAGTCACCCGGAGGAAACCCACGCAGACACAGGGAGAACACACCACACTCCTCACAGACAGTCACCCGGAGGAAACCCACGCGGACACAGAGAGAACACACCACACTCTTCACAGACAGTCACCCGGAGGAAACCCACGCGGACACAGAGAGAACACACCACACTCCTCACAGACAGTCACCCGGAGGAAACCCACGCGGACACAGAGAGAACACACCACACTCCTCACAGACAGTCACCCGGAGGAAACCCACGCAGACACAGAGAGAACACACCACACTCCTCACAGACAGTCACCCGGAGGAAACCCATGCAGACAGATAGGATGTTTGTAAATGATAAAAAAGGTAGCAGATGGAGGGCAGAAGGGGATTTACTGGTGCTGTAGATCTGTTCAACCGAGAAACCATGAGGAAAATGCAGTAATTTGACTGAAAAAACTGCATCAAAAATGGCTGGCATTGATCGTAGGCAGCTTCCTGTTCACAAGTTCTTCTTCAAATTTAGCTGTTCTTGGGGATGTTTTAAATATATCACCAGAGCACAGCACCAACAGAACTGTGTACAACGCAAAACACACCTCTCACAACACGAGGCTGAAGGCAGGTTTTTATAAGCGTCAAACACGACTGGAGTCCTGTTTTCGTCCACTACACTTTCACCAATATACTTCAGATGACATAGGCTCCTGTGATTGGTGGCGGCACCAAAATGAGGAAGACGGAGAGATGTGTGTGTGTTTTGCTTTAATCAGAATATTTTTACAGTGCGGGGCGTGGGGCGGCACGGTGGTGCAGCAGGTTAGTGTCGCAGTCACACAGCTCCTGGGGACTGGAGGTTGTGGGTTGGATTCCCCCTAAAGGTGACTGTCTGTGAGGAGTGTGGTGTGTTCTCCCTGTGTCTGCATGGGTTTCCTCCGGGTGACTGTCTGTGAGGAGTGGTGTGTTCTCCCTGTGTCTGCGTGGGTTTCCTCCGGGTGACTGTCTGTGAGGTGTGGTGTGTTCTCCCTGTGTCCGCGTGGGTTTCCTCCGGGTGACTGTCTGTGAGGAGTGTGGTGTGTTCTCCCTGTGTCTGTGTGGGTTTCCTCCGGGTGCTCCGGTTTCCTCACACAGTCCAAAAACACACGTTGGTAGGTGCATTGGCGACTCAAAAGTGTCCGTAGGTGTGAGCGACTGTTTGTGTCTGCGTTGCCCTGTGAAGGACTGGCGCCCCCTCCAGGGTGTATTTCTGCATTGCGCCCAAAGACACAACAGAGCTCTGGAAGGTCTCTACAACTGCATGTGGATTTTCTGTGGGGACCCGATAAATTCTGGGACGTGGAATTTTATTCTGACAGCCTCAAAACAAACAGACTTTGTCCTAGGACGATTCCATGCCCTCCACACCCAGCTGAAATAATGGATTAAGGAACTTAGCTCTGATTAAAGTTTGGGCGCTGTGCATAATCGTGGCGTTTTATGGCAGCGGGGGAAAATCAATCAGAGTGATCTAGAGCACGGCAGGGTTGAAATAAAGAGCAGTCAAGTAGAAAATAGACTCGCTGTCACCCCACCGATAGCCAAGCAGGCTCCATCAACACGCACAATAACCTGCAAAAGCTCTCCGCCAGCTCCTGCACCTTCTCCATGCCTCAACACCACCCCCCCTCCCCGTCAGCCCCCCGTGAGCTTCTCATGAGCGTAGCCTCTGCTCTCAGCCGTCAGATCAGAGTCTGCTGAGAGAAACTTAAGCAAGGTGAGTGAGCCAATGAAAGAGGGTGGCCCCCTGGAGTTTCAGATCATGACATGTCTGTTCACACATTGCTGGCCTTAGAGTGACACCAGGCCTCTCGCTGTAACAGATGCACTTCATGTCCTGGAGGGAGTATCTTTTTTTTATTATTATTATTTTCTCTCTCTCTCTCTCTCTCTGCAGTAGAAAAAATTGCAATTTTTATTCAGCGCATCTCACAGGGTCTTTCTGTTATTGCTTTAAAAAGAAAAAGAAAAACATCTCCAAAGAGCAGGAATGGAGGGTCAGTAATGAAGGAGTGCTGCATTAGAGCTGCTGAAAAATTCAGCCAGCCCTTGTCTGCATCCAAGTGCTGTCCTGAAAAAGACAATCACTTGAGAAGCGCGAGCAGTGAAACATGCATTTTCCCCCCCACAGCCATTTCTCTCGCTAAGTGAGGACAGAGAGAGGCAGCCTCAAGGTCTGCTTAAAGGAGCCGTATGATGTGGAGGGACCATTAGCATTGTGATTGTATTACCTCATACCGTGGAAAAAAGTGATATGATGAAAGACTGGCCAAAACAATGTAGGTTTGTTGGATTACATGAATGTTTCCTCACGGTTTTTAAAACCCACCAGCGGTTCACAGGTCAGGAGACGCTCGCGGTGCACAGTGAGAACACTGAGATTGATCAGAGCGTCCATTTTTCATAATGCACTGCTTCAAAAGTCAATACTGAGGGCTGATTTGCACAGGTCAGCATTGAAAAACCAATACAACAATACTATGTTAATAAATGGTATAATCAATATGAATTATATCAGTAATTGCTTAATTAGTTCGTCAGTTCATTAAGTTTTATTGCTCCTCAAATATAGCCTTTAACATTTGAAATAACTTTAAAGGATGTAAAGAATATTCCTCCGAAGCCAAATTAGTTGCAGTGTTTCTACATTTCATTGTATCTCTGATATTTGTAACTCTGTGTGTTGTAGTGAGACTGTGCTGTTGGGGGTGTTATTGTTTTGCGTAAATCTCAGCACTAAATGCTCGAAAAGTTGAGAACCTGCCAAACTATCAACAACATTCAAACATTTAATGAATCGGTTTTGTATCGGTTTTATCGATTTAAACTCGACTGATACTGTGTAGTTGTAAAAACGTCCATATTTTGTGCAGCCCTCCTACCGCCTACATATTTTTGCTCAGTGTTTTTATGGTACATTTACAAGCGTAAAACCTTAACTCACCAGTAATTAAAAGACAATTCTCCAAATTACTTGCGACTTCCATCTTATTCTGACCAAACACACTTACATATCTCACACAGGGAACTCACTAAGTAATGTCTTCATTCATTCATTCATTGTGTGAAGCTGCTTATCCAGTTCAGGGTCGGGGTGAGTCCGGAGCCTACCCGGAATCACTGGGCGCAAAGCGGGGAACACACCCTGGAGGGGGCGCCAGTCTCTCAGGGCGACACACACACACTCACACCTACGATTCTTTTGAGTCGCCAATTCACCTAGCAATGTGTGTTTTTGGACTGTGGGAGGAAACCGAAGCACCCGGAGGAAACCCACGCAGACACAGGGAGAACACACCACACTCCTCACAGACAGTCACCCGGAGCGGGACTCGAACTCACAACCTCCAGGTCCCTGAAGCTGTATGACAGCGACACTACCTCAAAAGCATCCGTGAAATGCCTTTAAATGTATGACTTCAAAGACTAGGTGAATCCTGCATTTCTCACTGATTTCATGTTACAACACACCCACAAAAGCACTCAGTCAACACAAAACCAATTGGTGGGATCTGCCACACTTGTTTAATTCATTTCTGTTCTATTTTTAAAGCAGTTTTGTGTAATTATTTGTTTGTTTTGTAATGGATGTCCAGATGCAAACATTCAAATCTCTGCCATTAATCAAAATACATATCGTATGCAACAGTAGAGTTCCCATTGTATGGGGGCATCCTGGTTACATACTGGGAGGCACCGTGGTGCAGCAGGTAGTGTCATTGCCCACCAGGGTTAGGTGGTTGTTGGTTCGAGCCCACCGCACTGTCCTGACTACCGTTTTTAAAACTTCTGAGAGTCATTCAGAATATCCACGTCCAACACCTGCTCTAAAATCCTGGGACTGCTCCACTTGCTAACTCGCTCACCTACTCATGAATACAGGAGGTCCTCGGGTTACGTCAGTCCCGAGTTACGATGTTTCGTGGTTACGACACATCTCCCATTTACTGTGTAAAGCCTTGTTTTGATGTAAGTGGTTTTGCGTCGTAAACGTCGTAACGTGAACTTCGTGTGTGGTGTGCGCGGCGGAAGAATACACGGTTACGCGGCTCGGGACCGAGGAGGATAGGTGTTAGGATAGGATAAGTGCTTACAGTATGTTATTTACGTACAGTATGTTATTTACGTACAGTATGTACGTATGTTACGACTTACACCGAAAATCAGTTTACGACGCGACGTAGGAACGGATCAACGTCGTAAGTCAAGGACCCCCTGTACACAGAGCCACTAAGGGCACAGTGTTGATCAGAGCTTTGTGGAGGTGCTTGAAATCGAGGTATAAAAGGTGACACAATGAAACGTTGCTTTGCCAATCTTTGACGTAAGTAGGTTGTTGAAGTGTGTTAGAATGGTTTAGGCTTCATTCAGCACTTTCACGTTGACGAGATCAAATTCTATCAGGTGGATAGCTGGGGCAGCAGGGTTCGTTCGTTCATTAAACCACTGTATAGCTAGTATATGGGTGGAGTGGACCATTGCTTTTATCGATAGCCACATTTATCCAAAAAATCTAACATCTGAATCTCAATATTCGGGGCTAACCCTAGGTAAACAAAACCACCTGACAGTGTACGTGTTTAAGGCTAAATAACCAGTGTCTTCATTTTATACAACACCCGGCAACTGCCGTGGTCACTTCTTTTCATATATATATCAAAATGTAGTCTTTAGAAATGATATTTAAATAATAATACGACATGTATTCCTACTTTGAAACTAACACAATAAACAATGACTATTAGAGTCAGAGTTTTAAAACCCTGGGCTGAATATTTAATATCACCCCACTACAGCCCGAACAGCTCTAAATTTGTGTATATGGGCGAGTTTGTCCCACACCAGCCCTAGCACCAGCCTGTGAGGCTATATTTAATTTTTGAAGAAAATTAAATATTCAAATGTCTGTTTACAAGAAAAAGCATGGCCTTTTCTTGCTCCAGCACATGGGGGCAGCCATCGTGTCCCCAGACTGCAGTGATTCAATATTACTGTGCTTTAAAACCTGGCAGTATTTATTAAGCCTGGCTCCAACGGGACAATAATGCACTCATGCAATATGCATCATCTCACTCACTCGCATTACAATATACACAATCCATAATGGAGAAGCCCCACTAAACATTATGAAGTATGCACGGATTGAGATGATCATTCACCCGTGTTAGTACATCTTTCATGATTTATCCTGGAGCTAAAACACTGTTAGCAACAAATGTAAAACAATTTGGTGCAGTTCCTTGTGTTTTTTATCGCGAGACGAAGTGAAAACGCCAAAGACTTTTAAACACCAAGCCATAGGTCTCAGGATACAATGACATTCAGTGTGAAATGGGCAAATTTAACACAGATATTTAACCGAATACACACTTCTAATATCCATAGAGAAGCACTGACCATTACAATGACACACTCTACAGCAGCTGCACCAAAGGTCACATGTCCAGTACCAACTGTCAGCAAGAGGGGCATAAAGCCGTTCCCCGGCACTGGGTCATTAACTGAGCGCTTTCCAACTATTTCCGGATACAATGGAGTGGAGTTTGTGATCCAGAACTAATCACCCAACATCAATATGTGTGACCTCATTTTTATTCCTCTGTCAATGCAATCAAATCCTAACAGCAATGTTCCGATATTTAGAGCAATGCCTTTCCAAGAGACTAGACGCTTTAAGTGCTTATGTAATGATAAATCTAGATCAGGAACAGCACCTATCTCCATATTATGAAACTACTAGACACTAATGCCCACGTTGAAGAGATATGAAGCCGTTTCTGCTGTTAAAGGTGAAACATGACGCCGGATAAATGCTGACAAGTTAATAAAACCCTAAAGCTACAATGAAGTCCACGCAATATCCAGCCTTCTAAAGTAGTGTACAGAATTTAAAACGTTATAGAAGAATCCCAGGGTCTAAGTCATGGTTTTATTTAAAGGCTAAGCACCACTTAATGGACTTAATATTCCACATTATTGTAGTTACTGACAGATATAAGTATGAATTAAAATGAAAATAGCAGCTTAATTTGCTTTAAAACTGACAATTTTATTAAATTGACGGAAAAACCTGAGCTCGCTACGGAAATTCTTGAACGCGACCGTGACGTCACTGGTGGACAACAGCTGAACAACGCCGCGGTAAAACACCGTTATGACTGACTGTTATGACAGTATCTAGCTAAATAACCAACATTATTCATGACAATAGCCTAGCAATAAGCTAAACTCAAATGTAGAGGTACCGTTATTCTTGTAAATGTGATCGAAGTCGAACTCGAATTCATCCGACACTATAAACCTCCGTAATGCAGCTACGTAGTCGAGTATAATCTGAGCCACCGAGTTTAGCGAGTCAAGCTAACGTTAACTAACACCAACTAAAACAGGCGAAGTGAGTGTCCTTACCCTGTTTACCTCCATGTTACAGAGGCTCTTGAACACCTTTCGTTGGTGTCCTTACATGCCCATATTGTTGGAAAAGCGCCAGTGAAATGAGCTACAGATAACGGAGTGAGCGGAGGGTCCTTTCCAAAGTGCCCGTTTAAAGTGGACAAATTTAGTCCATTTTCTGGATATTTTGGGATCTTTGGGCCATTTGTTCACAGATGTCCCACTGTACATTGAATGATTGCAGCCAAAAACAACACACCTTTTCGTCATTTTGCATTAAATTAAGTGCAGCTTCTAGAGTGTTGTCCACCATCTACGTCACAGGCAAGACGCCTATTAGAGTTTCCCAACACTGTTTTGGGGGGGGGGGGGGGGGCAACGGTCTTTTAAACCTTATTCCTTCAATTAGTAAGAAATAACATGTTTTCTGACGATCAATAAACACAAGTTAGGAACTCAACCTCCACTGTATTTATTTGTTTGACACTTTCATATCGCTGCTGCTTAGCCTTTAAAGCATTCTTAGGGTTGTGACGTCTGAGGCCTACTTTGTTACGGCAAACATGAACTGGAAAGCTGTTTGCCGTTACCCCCTACTAGAAACTATCCTTAATTAATTCAAGGCTTTAGGAAGAAAGTTTTATGGATGTCATGTCGCTGTCCTATCAACAGGAAAAGCTCTCAGCAGTCACAACAGAAGCTCTAAGACATGTTCCTGAAAATTAGCGCAGTGTTAATATAGAATGACTACAGCATCTTAGACAATCCCATGCAAGTCTGTGCCACCCTCATTGAGAGCGAGAGAGAGAGAGAGAGAGAGAGAGAGCGAGCACATGGCCCTGGCAGCTCACTACAGAGCTGAGTGGGATAAAACAAGCGCTCTGCTTTTTTCTCCCACGTTTTTTTTATATATTAATCATGCAAAGCATGTAGAACAGAAGAGAATAATTATGCAGCATAGTTGATAAGGCTGTTCAACAAGTAGCTCACGCAAGGTCCTTGTAATCTTACATTTTCCATTATCACAGAATCAGATAATTCTAAAGAAGGAATGGGAGAGAGAGAGAGAACGGGCCTCTCTCTGTTTCTCTCTCTTCGTGGACTCTCGGCTTTACCACTGAAGTTTGAGCCAATAGCAGCCATTTTCAGATTCCGGGTATGTACACAGACGGCACCGAGATAAACAGAGATAGACAGAAGACGACGAACGGAAGAATGGATGGACAGGTGAATTCATGAATGGATGGACAGATGGAAGAGAGACAGATGGAGAGAGGGAGGGACAAATAATTACAGTTGTACTGATATATGGACAGGCACAGACAGATGGCCTGGGACAAATTGGGGGGGGGGGTGTAAAATTAAGTTCAGAGGAACTGAAAAGGAAATGGAGAGAGAGAGAGCGAGAGACAGAGAGCAAGAGAGAGAGCGAGAGAGAGAGAGAGCGAGAGAGAGAGAGCAAGAGAGAGAGAGAGAGCGAGAGAGAGAGAGCAAGAGAGAGAGCGAGAGAGAGAGAGCGAGAGCAAGAGAGAGAGAGAGAGAGAGCGAGAGAGAGCGCAAGAGAGAGCGCAAGAGAGAGAGAGCGAGAGAGAGAGCAAGAGAGAGCGAGCGAGAGAGAGAAAGAGAAAGCGAGAGAGAGAGAGCGAGAGAAAGAGAAAGCGAGAGAGAGAGAGCGAGAGAGAAAGAGCGAGAGCGATACACGGATGGATGAATAGACGTAAAGACAGGAACAGACTGATAGATGAGCAGATGGATGATTAATAGTAGAGTTTAAAAAAGTTGTGTTCGTGGACACAGTGATGGACAGAGAGACAATGCACTGAATAAAATATGACCACAGCAGTAACACGTCGTGGAATGTGTACAGTAAAATGGACTACTGTACGTTTTTTGTGATCTTACAGAGAGAAGGGAACCACACTGTCAGGAGGAATCAGCGGGATGCTCCCTCTGCTTTCTTCCTTGATGTGGGAACACCTGGTGCGACGGGAGGGGGAGGGGGGGGGGGCTCCAAAACACAGGGGCTCAGAATTCATCACTTTATCTGCTCCAAAGCTCTGCAGTCTTTGAGCTCTCTTCTCGTCCGTGTCAGAAGAAGTCAGGAGTGAGGAGCCAGATGTGATGAAGATTAATGGGACTAATTTAATTAGAGGCTGTAAGGGAAGAGATGTCTGTTTGTTCAAAGGGGAACAGGTGGTGGAGAGACGAAGAAGCAGCAGCAGCACAAGGTAACGCTCGCAAGACAGGCTTTAGCAAGTGTATCCTTCCATTCCAGTGTGTGTCAGAGAAATTCATTTAACACTGGAGAAACAGAAACACCCAAACCCAAATGTATGCGATCATTCGGCAGGATTTATAAATGGAATTTATTACCAGACGAAAAATACTCTGAGAAATTTACTTTTTAAAAAATGCTGACAGAGAACGAAAGAAAAAAAATAAGAGAGAGAAAGAAAGAAAGAAAGAAAGAAAAAGAGAGAGAGAGAAAGAGGGAGAAAGAAAGAAAGAAAGAAAGAGAGAGAGAAAGAGGGAGAAAAAGATAAAGAAACAAAGAAAGAAAGAAAGAAAGAAAGAGAGAGTGAAAGAGGGAGAAAAAGAGAAAGAATGAAAGAGAGAGAAAATAAAAGAAAGAAAAAAAGAAAAAGAGAGAAAAAGAAAGAAAGAGCGAGAGAGAGAAAGAAAGCAAGAAAGAGAGAGAGAGAAAGAGGGAGAAAAAGAGAAAGAATGAAAGAGAGAGAAAATAAAAGAAAGAAAAAAAAGAAAGAACGAAAAAGAGAAAAAGAAAGAGAGAGAGCGAGAGAGAGAAAGAAAGCAAGAAAGAAAGAGAGAGAGAAAGAAAGAAAGAAAGAAAGAAAGAAAGACACGTAAAAAAGGAAATGACAGAAAGTAATAGAAAGGTGAAAATAAGAAAGCTCATAACTCTATGAAAGAATACGTTAACTTTCCATGAAGCTGGCCACAGAACGGATTTAAACAGAGGTCTGTATCATGAACACAGCTAAAGCTCTTCTTGCTGAGTGTTAATGTAACCTTTGTTGATAGTGTTTAGCTGTTTAATGCAATCTATTGATCCGTGACTGCAGGAAACACAGAGCCATTAACTGGGTCTCTGCCATCTAATCAAAGCCTTCGGTCACAAAGAAGTCCGTGGCCTGCTGTCCAAATTGCATGACTAAATATTATAATGCTTTGCTGTTAGTGAAACTGAAACAAATGTCATTGATCGTCAGAAGCGTCTGCAGTAAAATTAAACCAATCTCAACAGCCACACAGGTCTTCAGCAGCGTGTAGCAGCCCTCGCTGCTGTGTTCTAGGACTTCATTCCCAGAGTAAAGTCTAAAAACCAACAGCTGCAACCGATGTGATAGGGCTATCACGCGACTGACACGCCTAGTCCCGCCAATGCACTGCCAAATACCGTGAGACGTATTCGCCAATACATTGTACAGTGCATTAATAAATCAGTGTTTTTCCATTAAAATACACAGAACTTCAACTGAAACTTTGAAACAAATGATTGGTTTGAAGGCTCATTTGCATATCAGTACTGCCAAAACCAACACTGCAATAACAATTACAAACACAACGTTCTGCTCGGTCCTATCGAGAGACGTGAGGGCAGACGTGAATATAAATCGACCGGTCAGTAAGAAACCGGAAAGAAAGAGAGAAAGAAAGAAAGAGAGAGAGAGAAAGAAAGAAAAGAAAACAGAAAGTGAAAGAGGGAGAAAAACAGAAAGAAAGAGAAAAAGAGAGAGAGAAAGATGGAGAAAAAGAGAAAGAAAGAGAGAAAAAGAGAGAGAGAAAGATGGAGAAAAAGAGAAAGAAAGAGAGAAAGAAAAAGAAAGAGAGAAATAAAGAAATAAAGAAAAAGAGAGAGAGAAAGAAATAGAGAAAAAGAGAAAGAAAGAGAGAGAAAGTGAAAGAGGGAGAAAAACAGGAAGAAAGAAAGAAAAAGAGAGAGGAAGATGGAGAAAAAGAGAAAGAAAGAAAAAGAGAAAGTGAAAGAGGGAGAAAAACAGGAAGAAAGAAAGAAAAAGAGAGAGATGGAGAAAAAGAGAAAGAAAAAGAGAGAAAGAAAGAAATAAAGAAAAAGAGAGAAAGATGGAGAAAAAGAAATAAAGAAAAAGAGAGAGAGAAAGAAAAAGAAATAAAGAAAAAGAGAGAGAGAAAGAAATAGAGAAAAAGAGAAAGAAAGAGAGAAAGTGAAAGAGGGAGAAAAACAGGAAGAAAGAAAGAAAAAGAGAGAGAGGAAGATGGAGAAAAACAGGAAGAAAGAAAGAAAAAGAGAGAGATGGAGAAAAAGAGAAAGAAAAAGAGAGAAAGAAAGAAATAAAGAAAAAGAGAGAGAAAGATGGAGAAAAAGAAATAAAGAAAAAGAGAGAGAAAGAAAAAGAAATAAAGAAATAAAGAAAAAGAGAGAGAGAAAGAAATAGAGAAAAAGAGAAAGAAAGAGAGAGAAAGTGAAAGAGGGAGAAAAACAGGAAGAAAGAAAGAAAAAGAGAGAGAGAGAAAGAAAGAAAGAAAGAAAAAAGAAAAAGAAAAAAAGAAAAAAGTGAAAGTGAAAGAGGGAGAAAAAGAGAAAAAGAAAGAAAAAGAAAAAGAGAGAGAGAAAGAAAGAGAAAAACAGGAAGAAAGAAAGAAAAAGAGAGAGAAAGAAAGATGGAGAAAAAGAGAAAGAAAGAAAGAGAGAAAGAAAGCTAAGATAGGGCTATCACGCGACTGATACGCCTAGTCCCGCCAATTCACTGCCAAATATCGTGAGACGTATTCGCCAACACATCGAGTGCATTAATAATTACAAAAAAATAAATTAAAAAAAATAAATTACAAAAACAACGTTGTGCTCGGTCCCATCCAGAGACGCGAGGGCAGACGTGAATATAAATCGACCGGTCGCTAAGAAACCAAGAAGAAAGTTCAGACTCCCACCGAGGAGCTGGCTATGGATCCCCCCAAAAATATGCTGATCACAGTTTCTGTGCCCCTCTGGTGCATCTAATTTCGCAAGCCTGCTTAACTTCACAAATCGGATAATATGTCACTCTAATAATACCAAATAGGAGCTCAGCTCCACACGAATGTAGAAAGATTATGTCAAAGGATTCACAGCCTAAGGCAAAACCACCTCCAAGGCTGATCTTTTCAACCCTTGGGGAGCCGCGGGGAAGAGGCAGAGCGGCGGAGCGGCCCGGGGCCGAGCCCCACTGCTGGAGTAAGTCGTTCTGGCTGTTTTTTCGGAGGCCAATAAGTGAGTGGATGCGCAGAAAAGAAAATATTTTCACACTGCCCTGACGCTTTCTGGACATCAAAGAGGGCATTATTTCAAGAAACAGCAGGGAGCTAAATCCCTTGCTAAACCAAAATCCTCCTTCCTTTGGATAATTCCTCAAAACAGAGAAGAAAACTGGACTGTTTCAGCCTTAAATTACGGCCTGGAAAGGGAAAAAAAAGGGTTTCCATCGCCGATAAGCCGTCAGCAAATGAGCAAAACGAAAGGGAAACTATAAACAAGCTTGTGTTTTTTTTTGGAGGTGTATTGGTATTGGCAGGTGTTCTGGCACCGCTGAGAAACCTGCACTGGCTGACGGTGGTGTAATCACCCAATCCAATATCACCTCAGTAGGGGGTGAGGGAAAGCTTAAAATTCTCTTGGCAAGTGAAAAAAAACCCTGCTTTAAATAACACTACCCAATGTATTCGCAAAATAGACGGAAAAAATGATTGCTCCTTTAGTCTTAAAAATAAAAGCTCCAAAAAAGGATTCTTTGGAGCAAAGCAATAAAAACGCTTTCAGCTCTAGAAAGAGCCTTTAACTGACTGCTGTAAATGAGATGTGTGTTTGTCTGCATTTTGTATGTGCGTATATATATGAGACAGAGAGTGAGAGAGAGCGAGAGAGAGAGTGAGAGAGAGAGAGAGATAGAGTGATAAAGAGTGATAGAGAGATATATATACAGAGTGAGAGAGAAAGAGTGATAGGGAGTGAGAGAATGATAGAGAGTAATAGAGTGAGAGAGAGAGTGATAAAGAGTGATAGATATATATATATATACACAGAGTGAGAGAGAGTGAGAGAGTGAGATTGAGTGAGTGAGTGAGAGAGAGTGAGAGAGAGAGATAGATAGAGAGAGTGATAGAGAGTGAGAGAGAGCGAGTGAGAGAGTGAGAGAGAGCGAGTGAGATAGAGAGAGAGACCTGGAGGTTGCCAGTGAAGTTGTTTCACTAACCTTCATTGAGTATTACCAGGGTGAAAAACAGCAGCAGTTCCCAGTGTGCAGAGGTGCTCTGGTTTAAAGCCTCTAAACGTAGATAGAGAGTGAGTGAGAGAGTGATAGAGAGCGAGAGAGAACAATCTTAAAAGTTCAGAAACAGGCTGTAATAGGGAGAACATAGCCTCTGGTATTACTACTCTGGGCTCAGCACTGCAGAAACTGCACTATGTAACCTTTGGAGGAGGGTAGGAAAGGGACTACAAAGTATTCTTAGAGCAATGCCATAGAAGAACCACTTTTGGTTTCACAAAGAACCATTACTGCTTACCTTTACATCAAGAAGTTTATTTAAACCTCTGCAAGGTTCTTCACACTTACAAACCTCTTTAAAAAAGCATTTTATTTTTAAAATTGTACGTGTTCTGAAGACATTTTTCGAAACCACTGACACATCATTGATGCTCAATCAAAACTAGGACCCAGAGTTCTATAAAGCTGATCTGTGAGAACACGGGTTGTGAACGTGTTCTATAAATAACATTTAATTGAATGGGACTGCTTGTGCGAGACCTAAGAATAAATCAATGAGCAGCCACCTAACAAAAGCAAAGCTGAAAGCCCCGGTTCTCCTTGAGAGTATCCTCTCTAAAAGAATCCACAAGCTGTGCAAACGAGAGCAGGAGCGACTCTATAGTCACAGGGGAGTTGGAATCAGTGACAGTATATAATACTAGTCCTACGCCTATTGATTGCTCACGTGTTCACAGACGATAATTTTAGCACTTGGAGTTTGAAATGCACTGCTTTTTTAAACAGAAGAATTGTTTCTTGAGTAAAATGAAAGGAAAGACCAATGCAGCTGTGATCGACTACACATTATGCGTTCCCAAATTCCTTGAAATTAAATATTTAAATTATTTGACAGCCCTGTTTTCTTTTTCTAAAACCGTAAATCAAAGCTAAAGACCGTTCGGGAATCTTTATTTTTAAGACTGTTTGTTTAGCTGTTCTCAGCACAGCGGGAAAACGGCACACTTTACTGAGCTTTTCCAGCCAACGATGGAATTGATAGCGTAATATAATTTCTTGTCAGACAGTCATGTTTATCCTGGTTGGGCTCCCAGACATAATTGCTCCTTCAGACGACAGTTCATTATGTATCTATGTAAGAAAATGAGCGCACCTGTTCATGGCCGTGTGAGTGGTGTGTCCTACACAGGATGATGATATGAAGCCATGATTACCTCCCAGAGTGCCTGGGACACTGAGCAGATTCTCCAAGACATCGTATCCCATCTGTCTTCATAACTCCTGTTAAATGACAAATGGCTTGACGGGAAGGTTGTGAATCTGAATGCAGTGGAAGAGCGAGGGAGAGTTAATCTCACCTCTACCACGTGAAGGGGGTGGTAGGGGTGGGCAGCACACTGTAAAACCACAGCAGAATGAAAAGTAAAACATGGCCCACTTTCTCACCCTGCAGCTGTTAGTCTATATCTACACTGCTTATACTTTTAAAAAAATATTGAATTCAGCTACTTTAAAAGTTGCTACCATTACAGCCAGGGGTTCTGGGGTGTGCACACGGCTTATATAAGCTCTATAGGGGAGCGTGAAAAGAAATGGGACATTCCAGAGCAGCTGGACATGAGCTTCAGGGCCAATGCCTAAACCCAAGCACTGGTTAGAGGGGGAGATGAAGGAAAAAGAAAGAAATAAAAACCTACTGGCTGTTTTAGTTTACCACGACAGCCCACATTTCAAAGATCAAAAGGACACTGCATACACAAAGCCGTCCTACCCCGGGTGAGCTTTATAAATATGAACATTGGAGTCCCTACTTGGGCTTTAAAATAAATATCAAATGCCACCATTTGTTTTATTTTATATTTTTTATTATATTTACATGCTATTTTATGTAAATACAGTGTGGGCCATTTATATGGATACACCTTAATAAAATAGGAACGGTTGGTGATATTAACTTCCTGTTTGTGGCACATTTGTATATGGCGGCCATTTTGAAGTCGGCCATTTTGGATCCAACTTGGTTTTTTTTTTCCCAATGGGAAGAGGGTCATGTGACACATCAAACCTATTGGGAATTCCACAAGAAATACAATGGTGTGCTTGGTTTTAAAGTAACTTTATTCGTTCATGAGTTATTTACAAGTATCTGACCACTTTAAAAAAAAGTGTTCAAAGTGCTGCCCATTGTGTTGGATTGTCAACACTTCTCTCACTCTTCACACACTGATAGCAACACCGCAGGAGAAATGCTAGCACAGGCTTCCAGTTTCCGTAGTTCCCTGTATAACACTATCAAGACAAATTCCAACATTTTCAAGGCTTATAAAACGGTAACAAGAAATAAGTACAACAATGCTTCAGCATTAGTATGAATCCAGGCAGAGACGTCGCTAGAGATTTATACGTTAAGCTTGTGAACTGCTGAACTGGCGGTACATAAATAGGCAAACATATTAGCAAATAATCCTGGTATAACACTGTAACATCTAACTTGTGTGATATTTTATGTAGATACACTTAATGTCATGTTACCGAAGTGTTCCACAAGCATGTTTCTTGGAAGGTGAAACGCCCATTTTGGGGAAATCACCTTGTCTCCTATGTTCTGCTGCATCATGAAGAAGGTGCCTGCTCTTTGTTGCAGTAACTGGGCTGAGGCTAACTTTGTCAAATACTCAAAAATGGCTGCTGAACAGAATGAAACTAATATAATAAATAATCGCAAATACAGGGGGTCCTCGACTTACGACGTTGATCCGTTCCTACTTCGCGTCGTAAACCGATTTTTGGTGTAAGTCGGAACATACGTACATACTGTACGTAAATATCATACTGTAAGCACTTATCCTATCCTAACACCTATCCTCCTCGGTCCCGAGCCGTGTAACCGTGTATTCTTCCGCCGCGCACACCACACACGAAGTTTGCGTTACGACGTTTACGACGCAAAACCACTTCAGTTGAAACAAGGCTTTATACAGTAAATGGGAGATGTGTCGTAACCACGAAACATCGTAACTCGGGACTGACGTAACCCGAGGACCTCCTGTATAGTGTGTTAGCTAGCTTTCATTAATACAGAAATGGGAACATCGTGGACGTTATAAGTTAAAGACCAACTGCATGTTTCTTTACAAAATTAGCCGAATTGTGCAAAGTAAATATCGAATGCCGGTGACTGTACTCATTTTGGTAGTACTTTAAAAATGTGGCAGTACTGTTCTGATACTTTTGCCACATCACCTATCCCTAATCAAACATTACTTTTTACGGCGTATTTCACTGCAGAACAACCTGTTTGATTGCATAAGCGCATTAAAATGTCTGAGGACACTCAAACAGTTGAAGGAGTTCTGTACTTTTTTTTTTAATGGTGCTGCAGAATACAGCAGTGCTCTGATGGCACCATCTGGATCGCCTCCATTTCACTGCCCTGGCCGTTTCATACGAGTCACTCATCTATGGACTTTACTGGCACAATAAGCAATGTCCTTTATGTATATAGCTCCCCAGGTACAGGACCAAAAGAGAAAACATTAAGGATGAGGCCGTATAACAACGTCTGCATATGAATGGAAATGAACCCGGCAATCTCTTTTATGCCTATACAGTAACTCAATCCATCCATCAGGAGAGCTGTGGAATCTTGCTCTTTCAGCAGGGGACAGAAATGCTTCTACAGTAAGAGACACAGAGTAGCACACTCGTGACAAATGGCTGTCCTCGCACTCCCCTTCCCAAATCATGCAGAACGCTCGAGCACGGATAACCAGCTAGTCTTGGCTGGTTCCAGGGCTTTGATGTGTGAAAAGCCGTGCTTCCTCTATCAGAGTATCAGAATTGATTATTCATGCTGTGTCTCTCGTCTCAGCATCGGCACAATTAAGACAAGATGTAGAGAACAGTAAGGGTCCTGCTGGAAAACACCAGCACAGAAACAGAGAGAGAGAGAGAATTGGAAGGAGACTTGATATATAAACACAAGAGCAGTACACACACAAACATCATGCATCAACAAGTCTAAAATGCTCCACTAATTAATATTGAGACTACTGATTGCACACAGTTTAAAAGCAGCACTGAAATCCTGGAGCAATCAAACACAAAATGAAGGTTAAGTGAAGTTGTGTTAATAAATGTTCACCCAAACCATTAGCGAACACACACTGCCACATCGTCTCACACACACACCACACCTGTCCCTGAGTTTTTAAAACACTTATACTGACTTCTTAGCACATCATTCGAGGCTCATTGCTCCATGCGGCCACTGGAAGTCTTGGACGGGAAACAAGCTGCGGTGAGCTGCTGAAAGGCAAATACATTGATTGAGGAGAAGGTGTAATCAGTGAAGTACCGATCTCATATTAGGAGCAGATATGGATCTCAATTAGAGGTGGGCGATATGGCCCTAAAATAATATCACAATATTTCAGGGTATTTTGGCTATAACGATATTTAAAACACTGAAAAATATCAATGTTATGAGTTCTATAAAATTAAACATATATATTATGTATAATTATATACATATATATATATATATATATATATATATATATATATATATATATATATATATATATATATATATATATATATATATATATATATATATATATAAAATGCATATATAATTAATATAGAGCGGCACGGTGGCGCAGCAGGTTAGTGTCGCAGTCACACAGCTCCAGGGACCTGGAGGTTGTGGGTTCAACTCCCGCTCCGGGTGACTGTCTGTGAGGAGTTGGTGTGTTCTCTCTGTGTCTGCGTGGGTTTCCTCCGGGTGACTGTCTGTGAGGAGTGTGGTGTGTTCTCCCTGTGTCTGCGTGGGTTTCCTCCGGGTGACTGTCTGTGAGGAGTGTGGTGTGTTCTCCCTGTGTCTGTGTGGGTTTCCTCCAGGTGACTGTCTGTGAGGAGTGTGGTGTGTTCTCCCTGTGTCGGCGTGGGTTTCCTCCGGGTGACTGTCTGTGAGTAGTGTGATGTGTTCTCTCTGTGTCTGTGTGGGTTTCCTCCGGGTGACTGTCTGTGAGGAGTGTGGTGTGTTCTCCCTGTGTCGGCGTGGGTTTCCTCCGGGTGACTGTCTGTGAGGAGTGTGGTGTGTTCTCTCTGTGTCTGCGTGGGTTTCTTCTGGGTGACTGTCTGTGAGGAGTGTGGTGTGTTTTCTCTGTGTCTGTGTGGGTTTCCTCCGGGTGACTGTCTGTGAGGAGTGTGGTGTGTTCTCCCTGTGTTGGCGAGGGTTTCCTCCGGGTGACTGTCTGTGAGGAGTGTGGTGTGTTCTCTCTGTGTCTGCATGGGTTTCTTCTGGGTGACTGTCTGTGAGGAGTGTGGCGTGTTTTCTCTGTGTCTGCGTGGGTTTCCTCCGGGTGACTGTCTGTGAGGAGTGTGGTGTGTTCTCTCTGTGTCTGCACGGGTTTCTTCTGGTTGACTGTCTGTGAGGAGTGTGGTGTGTTTTCTCTGTGTCTGCGTGGGTTTCCTCCGGGTGACTGTCTGTGAGGAGTGTGGTGTGTTCCCTGTGTGTGTTGCCCTGTGAAGGACTGGCGCCCCCTCCATGGTGCATTCGCACCTTGCGCCCAGGTAGGCTCTGGACCCACTGTGACCCTGAACTGGATAAGCGTTACAGATAATGAATGAATTAATATAATTAATATATATTTTTAAAATATATAATATCATAGCAAAGGCTTCTTTCATTTCTAACATAATACCATGGTTTATTGTACGTCTGATATTTTATAACGCCACTTTTTTGGAGCAAATTCCTCCACCTCAGAGTCACTTTCCACCGTACTTCACTGTGGCTAAAAGTCTCATGTAAAGAACATTTGAAGTATTATGGGTAACAGCATGACTTTATTAAGTAAGCAAGTCTGAATATCACTAATATCACGATATTGATTTTTTAAAAATCGTTTTAAAACTTAACAGAGAAAGTTCTGGAATTTTTTGGTTTGGATGCACAAGCCATCACCTGCTTGGATGTCTGTAACCAAGGTATAATTTATTGTCTCTCCTTGTGTATGTGTATTGAACTAAAAAGTCCACCATTTTTAGTTAGTTATCAACTAGAAAGAGAGAAAGAGAGAGAGAGAGAAATCTTTCTTTTTAATGTTGTGGCTGAGGAGCATCATCAGGCCATTCCTCACGCAGATATAAATATGCATTCAATGAGGCACATTAATTAGCCATAATTTACATCCTCCCCACCTCCTGGAGATAGGGCCATTTGTCTGTGGGAGTGTTAGGGAGCCTGGTTGCGGAGCCATATTTGGGGAGTTCAGTGAGAATATCACCTTGTTCCTCTGCTGAAGGGACAAGTTCAGCTGAGGCACAGAGGACTGAGTGTCCCCTCACTGGCCCGGGCCATCTTTCTCAATTACGCCTGCGTCTCTCCACAGGAAGGAGGCCCGCTGCGTGCATGAATTTATCTCCCAGATCCAGCACCCGATAGCCACTCCTGTGACCAGCTGTCAGCCACGCCCACTGCAGCCTTCACACGCACCAAAAAACATCAGATTCACCCCCAAAAAAACTGAGCACCACACCCAAGCCGAGCTCATCACTCGCCAGGGTCAGAGGTCGGCACCCCGATACCGCCATCGTCATAAACTCTGAGATTCACGATACAGCAGCAGATCCAGAGCCGCCGAGGCCTGATGCCATTATAAAGCTGCCAGTTCACTTTTTACTGCCGAAGGAGCGCTCATATTCAAGCTGTGCCACTATCGGCCAGTAACACACGACCGCCTTATCGTCCTGATATTTACTGTCGTTATTAAGCCCTATCTCCCTTTGTATAAATGCGAAGTCTTTTGAATTATCTTTACTCGAGGGAATACTGCAGACGTCTCTGACTCGCAAGGACAAACAAAGTCTCGTCTTTCCCCGAGGTGAGGAAGGAACTCTGAACACTGCACGTGACTGATGTCGCATTAAATATTATGCTGCAATCCCTTTCCAGCCAATTTGGGGAATGTTCAATGGCTAATCAGTGCCCTTTACTCCTTAAAAATGCAAATAACTATCAGATGAGACAACACAGCACTTAATATACACACATCTCACTCCTCTGTATGTAACGTTTCTGCTTTAATACCGTTTTTAAACAATATACCTGTGTTATAGCCATTAAAATTATGTTTTATTGTGTGTTTAAACCCAACACACAACAATGTAATCTTGAAAACATCAGTTAATTCAAATGAAAATGTGATTTTGTGAGACTTGTCAACATAAAAGTCTTGAACGAAGCCTAAAACAGCAACCTACTTACAATGAAGCAGTTAATTTTTGTCAGTTTTACACCTCAAAGAAGCTCTGGTTTATTCGTGTACACACCGTGCTCTTAATGGCACCGCGTATGCACGAGTTAGCAAACGACTCAGCGAGCGGAGCCATGCTGGAAGCCAATAGTGCGGCTTTAAGTTTACAGCGTGCACCGAGAGTCGATTTTCTGAGTCATAGGTCTGGCCCCAAATATTCGGGGATTCAGCATTCGGTTTCTAATCTTGAGATTCGGATATTTTTGGATAAATGTGATTATCGATAAAGGCAACGGTCCGCCACATTCAGGCTCCAGCTTTAAAAACGTACAAATGAAGCCTATAGCTAATCCTATAGAACAGTCTAACATGCTAAAACAACGACAACGAAGCGAGGCGACAACACAATTAATTTTGTCAGCTTTGTGCCTTATCTAGAGCACCTCCACTCAAACTGATTACGTTGTGTATACTCCGTGCCCTTAGTTAGCGAGCTAGTTAGCAGGTTAGAGAGCGTAGGTAGTGACGGTGCAGCCTGATCAGGGGGGTATTACAGCAGGGGTTGGAGGCGGATTTTGTTATTGAACACTCCTTGAGTATTTGGGCCGAAACCCCCCAAAAAATGGTGTTTAGGACAGCCCTAATATAAACCTGCTTCTAATTGTTAACAGCAATATTCTTTGGTCGTCATTTTCATTGTGCCCTTTGTATGGTCCTACAGTAAAGACCTTGGTTTTAGAGAGTAACCTCACGTTAAACACATGTATATACTGCATTGCTACATATCCAGCTCACAATACATTCCTTGGAAAGTTGGAGAGTCACCTCAACCAACACCAATGGGTGTAGCATTCATCTGGATGATGCGATGGCAGCCAACTGCACTGGGCAATCAGCCATTTTGTTGAGAAGCAACAAGGCACAAGGCAGGATGCACAATGTGCAATCTTTGTAAAAACTAATCAGAAAAAAATTGAGCTGTATGGACTGGAACATTAGTTTACATTGCTTCATTATCTACAGCAGAGTCCTATTTAAAACGTGGGCAGCACGGTGGGACAACAGGTAATGTCGCTGTCGCACGGCCGCACGGTTCTGCTTTCCTACAGGCACTCTGGTGTCCTCCCAAAGTCCGAAATAAACCCACAGTGGCAGATGCACTCGCTGACCAAGTGTCCAAAGGTGCGACTGTGTGAAATCCCTGTGATCAACTGGAACCCATGAAGCATTTACACAGAATGAATGAATAAATGAATGAATGCGATTAAGGAAAGGAATTGTTTTTTCCTAATTTAAATAATATATACGTTCTCTTCCACCCTCCAGCGCACTCCATCAGTCACTGCTGGGCTGAACATAAACCCCAAAACAGCATTAAAACATATAAACAATTAAATTACGACTCCATTTAAAGCCCATCTGCCCATATATGAAGCCCATAAACACTTCAAACCCGGTTGACCATCGTGACCTGTGAAGCTCTACAGTAAATCAGCACGCAGGAAAGAGTGATGGACGAATATATTGCATTGTTTACAGTGCTGTGCGTTCAGAAATCTTAGCAGAACTCTGGAGGGACTTTTTAAAAAGGATGACTCCACACAGGCACACATCCATCAATGAGGATCACACCTGCAGATCAGAAGCTTGCGACGCTCTGGGAAAGGCACAAATAAAATTTTATGGGTTTTTAGGCTGAAGAGAAAATGGCACAGCTGCTCGGATAATAGAGCAGAAGGCAAAAAAAAAAGGTAAATTTAACCTTCGCTAAAAGCTCCTGAATCTTAGACTTCCACAGCTTGGCTATAGAGGCCCTCTGAGATCTCAGAATATTCAAAAGTTAATGAACTTTCAGATGCTCATGTTTTCCATGCTGCTGACAAACCAGTTTGTGTGCAAGGTCAAATATAACAACGCAGGAGCTGCAATACAACGCAGACTAATCCCACAAAAGCATTACGACACTGCGAAAATATCTGCAGGAAAAAAAAAAGTCTGAGCAGAGCGTTTTCACCCAGTCCTGGCACTCAACAGTTTATTCGCTCCCTCACTGATAGTCTGCAACGGGAAGCAGCGTTTCACGTTTTGTGGCGACCTAGAATTCATCTTTGATGGTCACATTGAAATCATACATTATTTAAAATTGTACAATTTGAAAACATCTACATTTATGAACTTTGTCTAATGTCAGTTGACGTTACAGAGGTGGAGCACTGTTTAGCTGTGCAATGAGGCCGAATTGGCACCAGTTTGAACAGAAGCAGTGGAAGCCTGGCTCAGGGGAAGCTTGCCAACTCTGTGTGACTGGGAAGTCCTATAGCCACTGGGTGGACCTGGAAATCACACCCTGGACAGGAGCCCAGCCAATCAAAGGGCATTACTGTATGACACAGACACTTAAAGGCTAAGCACCACTTAATGGACCTCCATGAATATTCCACATTATTGTAGTTACTGACAGATATAAGTATGAATTAAAATGAAAATAGCAGCTTAATTTGCTTTAAAACCGACAATTTTATTAAATTGACGGAAAAACCCGAGCTCGCTACGGAAATTCTCGAACGCGACGGTGACGTCACTGGTGGACAACAGCTGAACAACGCCGCGGTAAAACACCGTTATGACTGACTGTTATGACAGTATCTAGCTAAATAACCAACATTATTCATGACAATAGCCTAGCAATAAGCTAAACTCAAATGTAGAGGTACCGTTATTCTTGTAAATGTGATCGAAGTCGAACTCGAACTCATCCGACACTATAAACCTCCGTAATGCAGCTACGTAGCCGAGTATAATCTGAGCCACCGAGTTTAGCGAGTCAAGCTAACGTTAACTAACACCAACTAAAACAGGCGAAGTGAGTGTCCTTACCCTGTTTACCTCCATGTTACAGAGGCTCTTGAACACCTTTCGTTGGTGTCCTTACATGCCCATATTGTTGGAAAAGCGCCAGTGAAATGAGCTACAGATAACGGAGTGAGCGGATGGTCCTTTCCAAAGTGCCCGTTTAAAGTTGACAAATTTAGTCCATTTTCTGGATATTTTGGGATCTTTGGGCCATTTGTTCACAGATGTCCCACTGTACATTGAATGATTGCAGCCAAAAACAACACACCTTTTCGTCATTTTGCATTAAATTAAGTGCAGCTTCTAGAGTTGTTGTCCACCATCTACGTCACAGGCAAGACGCCTATTAGAGTTTCCCAACACCGTTGGGGGGGGGGGGGGGGGGCAACGGTCTTTTAAACCTTATTCCTTCAATTAGTAAGAAATAACATGTTTTCTGACTATCAATAAACACAAGTTAGGAACTCAAATTCCACTGTATTTATTTGTTTGACGCTTTCACATCGCTGCTGCTTAGCCTTTAAAGACAATTTGCTTATCATCAACATCATGAATAACTCCATTGTTAGTGTTACACAAGGTAAACTTCCTTTTTTAAATTCACACATTAGTGAGAATACCTAACTTTCTGCACTGTCAAAAAGAAGAACAATAAAAACAATTTCACATCTGTCCTTTTTTGCTAGTAGCTAGTGAGGGCAGTAGGCAGTGAACAGGAGGGTGAAGTATATGACAGGCTTATATCATTGTAATCAAATACTGAGTGGCTGCACAGACAGGCAGATGTTTTACTGCTGCGCTTCGCTGACAATCGATGGCTAAACTCCACAGTAAGCACTAACCACTACTCGTATTATGGCCCCCAAGTTCCAAGGCCTGGACACTGCGAAAGGGGCATTCGGCTGTATGCTTTCTCATAATTAATCTATAACTCAGTGGACTGCAACTTGATTCCAGGTTCTGCCTAACGTTTACAGGGGCCTGAAAAAAACAAAGCTGCAAAGACAACACACTGCAGAATGAAAGTCCACACACATCTTATACCTCAACATCCACACAGACACATGAGTAAAGCGCTGCACTACATTAACCTGCTCTCATAGCGATACCTACGTAAGAATCCTGAATATTGACTGAAATTGTCAAGCTAATACAACTCTGGGCGGCACGGTGGTGCAGCAGGTTAGTGTCACTGTCGCACAGCTCCAAGAACCTGGAGATTGTGGGTTCGAGTCCTGCTCCGGGTGACTGTCTGCGAGGAGTGTGGTGTGTTCTCCCTGTGTCTGCGTGGGTTTCTTCCGGGTGACTGTCTGTGAGGAGTGTGGTGTGTTCTCCCTGTGTCCGTGTGGGTTTCCTCCGGGTGACTGTCTGTGAGGAGTGTGGTGTGTTCTCTCTGTGTCTGCGTGGGTTTCCTCCGGGTGACCGTCTGTGAGGAGTGTGGTGTGTTCTCCCTGTGTCTGTGTGGGTTTCCTCCGGGTGACTGTGAGGAGTGTGGTGTGTTCTCCCTGTGTCTGCGTCGGTTTCTTCCGGGTGACTGTCTGTGAGGAGTGTGGTGTGTTCTCCCTGTGTCCGCGTGGGTTTCCTCCGGGTGACCGTCTGTGAGGAGTGTGGTGTGTTCTCCCTGTGTCTGCGTGGGTTTCCTCCGGGTGACCGTCTGTGAGGAGTGTGGTGTGTTCTCTCTGTGTCTGCGTGGGTTTCCTCCGGGTGACCGTCTGTGAGGAGTGGTGTGTAAACTCCAGACCCACAGCGACCCTGGATTGGATAAGGGTTACAGACAATGAATGAATGAATAATACAACCCCAAAACTATATTACCTTACAGGTAGAAACAGACAGCTAACATCACATCATACAGTGTGAGTGCTACTTCATTACAGATTTGTTACACAACATTCTGGGTAGGTTCTGTGACAATGAACGAATGAATGAATAAATAAATCAACAGGTAATTTGAAAGATTTATATCCATTTACGTCCTTACTAAAGTATCCAGGCAAAAACACTAACAACTGAGCACACAAGATTAAAATTACCTTCAAAGACACACAAAAGAACACTGTGAATGTGTCAGAATGACAGAGTGTCAGGAGATATGAGCCCATAGACTCTGAGCACAGTTTGTGCAACAGGATGTAGATGCCAGCTCGGTTCAGGATCAATATCACAGGCGGTTCACTGTGAGAGCAGATGAAAGTAGAGTGAAATCATTGAGAGAGGAGTGTTTTGTCGGAGAAAATGACGGATAGAAAGTAGGATTCGGGTCATGTCTGTCACCCCCCTCCTCCACGTCTCTTCCCAAACGGAGTAATTGCAGGCGGTTATTAAGATGTCCCTCGAATGTGCATCCACGTCTGTGAGCCTCTCTGAGCAGAGGTTGCGGCTCTCCTCGATCAGTAATGAGGGTAAGCGCTACAAATAATGCTGAATCCTTCACTGTGTGTCCATCTGGAGTCCACATTTTTCCAGCACTATTAATTAACTCCTAAACCCTTAGAAGTCTTGTTACTTTGAAATTTGCTTGTCAGATAATCTACTCACATAAATTGCATTCACAAAACTGACTAATTATATAGTACTTACTGGGGTCAACAAAATGCATTCACAGTCAACTCAGTTCATCAACAGTCAGCGTAACATTTTCTGTTTCTCAAGATAAAAATGAAAGGATCAAAAAAGATACCGCCTCTCTTTTGATGAACTACAAGTGAGAAAGTATTAAAGCAACACTAGGTAGTATTTTAACCTTAATATTACAGCTTAGAATTTATTGTGATGCTTCCTTGACCTGTAACAGGGAGTACAGAGCCTCTGTCATTGCTCCTCCAGGTTCAGCAAAGCTGAAACTGAATTATGTAACTTTTGGAGAAGGGTAGGAAATCATCCCCCTCCATCCACTCTCTTGTTGATTTTAGAAAAGAGCTGTTTAAGTAAATTAAGTCTCCAAATCTAGCATTGCTTTAATATAAAATTACATTAACGTTCTATATTTAAACCTAACTCCTATCTTCCCTTTATGACCCATATGACACATATGAGTATGGAAGGCCAGAATGGCCATAACATTTACTGAGTAAGAATTAAAGACTTAAAAATAACAGCAGGTATATTTCAAAAAGCTCAGAGTAAATTAGGCTATCATTAATGAACTTGCAGTGTTGATCAGTCACGGTTACGTTGTCTGAAAGACAGCTGGTCTGGGAGGCCTTCAGAACGGCTACGGAGATGACAGCACGGGCAAACGTGTCGGTTATATAAACGTGCTACATACTGCCCCGTCAGTCCACATCTCACGCTTCTCAGTGAGACGTTCTAATAATATAAAGATCAGAAGTGATAGCTAGGCGGTTGATACGGCGGCTCTTTTGTTTGGCTTCCAGACTCATCCTTCCAGAGTCATTGCGCGGCGCTCGTATTGATCTGACAACGCTGTCGTATTCTATAAAAATTCCATTAGGAAAAAAAAAATAAAAAGCTGCTCTGATTGCATTTCGCACGATAAATAACGTGTTTCAGGAAGACAAGGTTTAGAGTAAATGTATAAAAACACACTCATGATGCCTCTTAAGGAGGAATGAAGGGTGGCTGAGTGTACGTAGAGGTAAACATCTTATAACCGTGCAGTTGTTGTTGAATAGAGACGGGTAAATAGCAGAGAGAATTTAGCCCAGTTATCCCTCTCTTTCTACCTCGCTTCATGACATACTGAGCCCAGGGAAGGGGAAAGGTTTTGGCATCCATCCACATGGAACTCTTCTCTTCCCCCAGTGTGCTCCAACCTCCCTCTCATTACAGCATCAGGAGAGGCAAACCCTTAACGTCTGGCCAAACACAGCCAACGCCGTGCATTATTCACCCGTCAAGCACAGAAACAAACGCAGGTGGAAGCACATGACGCTTCAGCCACACAATAACCACCTGAATAGCAGTGCTGGATAGAGAAAGAAACAGAGCCAGTTTCAGAGTCACTCAACCTCCACATCAAAGACTCTCAGAGGAGTGTTGCATGACAAGCCATTTTCTCACAGAACAAAACAACAACAGCAACAAGAGCAATGCGTGAATTACAGAGAGAGCTGAAGCGGACCTGTACTCCTTCTAAAAACCCAGTGATACAGAGCCTTGGGATGCTCCACAGGCTTCAAAGCCAGCAAGGTTTATCGTATTGCCACAAGGGACAGACTAAGGAAAGATCATTGGAAAAAAACACTCAGGCTTTGTGGAACATCTGATACTCCGATCGATAACTTGTGTCATAGTTGGCTTAAACTATGAAGGCGTGGATTGATACTTTCCAGAAGAGACACAGGAAAAGAGCAAGGTCTGTAATGAGGGAGTCCATGAGGATGACCGTGTAACTCTTACTAAATCTAAACGTAAACGCATACCAGAAACTTTTCAGCTACAGCAGGATGTTCGTACTACTGACACAAGGCAATATGGACTGCAACCGAGTTCATTTTACCCCTTACCCAAGTTGATTAATAGAGTATCTTCCAATATGGAATTGTATCTTCGTTTTTCTACATAATTACTTCAAGTATATTAGGGATGGACGATACAACCAAAATTTATATCACAATAGATTTCCTAACAATAGATTTCAGATATCACTATGCCACAAAGCCACAGAAAAAACAAGAAACATCACTGTCGTACATATCACTTCTATGCTTTGTCAATATTAACAGCTTTTAAATAACAAAAATTTGAGTGCAATAAACTGATGGCAGTGCTATGCAATCAATATATTGACATTCTGTAAGTAATGAATATGGAAATATTCAAAATGTGTATAAAACATTGTATATTGTGTTTACATGTAAAAATATTGAATTCTATTCCAGCCCTAACACAGTTATTAAAATCAATCCAAAGTACATTCCTGCCACCTGAATTAAAAGACAAAAAAAATCCCTGCATTCAAGCTGATGCTTCATTCATTCATTGTCTGTAACGGCTTATCCAGTTGCGGTGGGTCCAGAGCCGACTCGGAATCATTCAGCGCAAGGGCGGAACACACCCTGAAGGGGGCGCCAGTCTTTCGCAGAGCAACACACACCCACCTATGGATACTTTTGAGTCAGTCCACCTATCAACGTGTGTTTTTGGACCGTGGGAGGAAACCAGAGCACCCGGAGGAAACCCACACAGACACAGGGAGAACACACCACACTCCTCACAGACAGTCACGAGGAGGAAACCCACACGGACACAGGGAGAACACACCACACTCCTCACAGACAGTCACCCGGAGGAAACCCACGCAGACACTGTGAGAACACACCACACTCCTCACAGACAGTCACCCGGAGCAGGGTTTGAACACACAATCCCAGGTCCCTGCAGCTGTGTAAGAATGACATTATGTGTGTTAATTATTACTTTACACAAAGTTGCTACTTATCAACCTCCCAGCTTAATATTAATCTGTGATTGAGGGCAAACGTAGCATGAGGAAGGAATTAGCAATGACTTAAAATAGAAGAAATAAAAGCAGGTATGTTAAACTAACATTAACCTCTTGCTTGCATTTTCGTTTGGTTTACTTGCACAATCTTAATCATAACAAGCACGGTCAGGTTTGTAGGGCCTTCTTTATCCCAGAGTAACAATACCCAGGAACAATGGCTTCGTTAACTTTATTAATTAAAACTTAACTTTCACATGACTCGGTGAAACTGTGATATATTTAGAAAATATGGCATTTACTTTTATCAGTAGCTACACTGCCGAGTGCTGCAGTTAAAAATGACCTGCAACAATTACTACACCGATAGTGTGAATTTTGTCAACCCACCAAGGCATGCCAATGGCAAACGACTATGGAAGTGATTAGGAAAGAGCAAGTCAGCCAGACTCGTTTCTGTACTGGGAGAAGAGCCAAGGCAAGAAAGTAACTTCACTCTTCAGACCATTAAAATCAGAAAGATGCCTTACTAATCATGCAGCATTCACCCACTACTCATTACAATCACTCTCTCTCTCCTTCATTTATCTACCCCTCATCTCAGACCTCTTTCTTTTCGGTCCTTTTCTCTCTCCCCCTTCTCCCTCACACACCGTTTTTTCCCCCTTTCCCTCTCTCTGTCTACATCTTCTCATCTAACTCTTCTTATAAATGTGCCCCCCCACCCTACACACACACCCACACAATCAGTAATAACTTTTCATCTTCTCAACCAATCTTTCACAAAGACACCCTCTGGTCTCAAAGATATGTTTTCGTATCTACGCATTATTTTGTTTGGACATGTAACTTGTGCACCTGCAGAAGGCAGCTAGATTCCCCTCCTCTCACATGGAACTGCATCTCACCTTTATCACCACACCAAAATTAGCAACAGCAGGCTTAAAATGTAACCATCTGCCAGAGACGGGATTTCAGCTTTCATTTTAGCTGAGGGAGAGTGTGTTTAGCTCACGGTGGATAAATGCTAGAAAGAGGGAAGATGAGGGACTCAGAGTGGCCTCTTAAAAGAACCACTAATATTTGCCAAGTATAATATCATACGTTACAATTTGGCGGGGGGGGGGGGGGGGGGGCGCGGAGAGATAAATAATATGTAGATGCGCTAAGTTTTTCTCTCCAAGATTTCAGATTGACTCACAAAGCATCAAAATTTAGTTGTAATAGCAAGGTTTTATTACTAAAAGTCTAAAGGCTTAATTAAACCAGTTAGAAATTACTGAAGGAGTAACTGTAAAACACACATACAACCTTTAAGAAAAAAAATATATATAATTAATTTAACACACTGGCGGCATGGTGGCGCAGCAGGTAGTGTCGCAGTCACATAGCTCCAGGGGCCTGGAGGTTGTGGGTTCGATTCCCGCTCCAGGTGACTGTCTGTGAGGAGTGTGGTGTGTTCTCTCTGTGTCTACATGGGTTTCCTCCAGGTGCTCCGGTTTCCTCCCACAGTCCAAAAACACATGTTGGTAGGTGGATTGGCCACAATGTGTTGGTAAGTGTCCGTAGGTGTGAGTGTGTGAGTGAATGTGTGTGTGTGTGTGTGTGTGTCTGTGTTGTCTGTGAAGGACTGGCGCCCCCTCCAGGGTGTATTCCCGCCTTGCGCCCAATGATTCCAGGTAGGCTCTGGACCCACCGTGACCCTGAACTGGATAAGCGCTTACAGATAATGAATGAATGAATATCACAGTAACAAATTACAATATCAGTTGGTTTTTTTTAATTCCCCTCCCCCAGTATCATGCAGCCCTAGACCTAGCAGTAAACATGAAATATATACAACTGAAAAAACACCGTTTTACAGTTTATCTAAAAGCAATGGACAAGTGTAAGCTCTATTGGTGCCACTGTAATAATAGGTTGAGCTGGAGTGAAACATATGTCCAAATAAAAAGGTTTGGTCTAACGTGTTTCCCTTTGATGTAAATACAAATTAGCAGCAAATCTGACATCAGGGGAAGAGGGCCAATTCTTCTGTAGATGTTGCAGTGGAGCCTGTAAGTCTAAAATACAACATAAATGCTTAAAGATTCAAGGTTCCTCAGTCCCTCTTCTCAACCTGATTGGCTGAAACGCACCGGCCCTGGAAGAGTCATCCATCAGAGGCTACAAGCACATGGAGATGACGGCCCTAAAATGACTCCACAGAATTTTCATTTTCGGTTGTGGCTGGCTTGGCGAGATATTAGCAAACATGACAGCCATCTAAAAACAATAAATAACTTACAAGGTTAACAGAATTGAGCTTTCTTTTTTCCTTTAAATTATTCAGTGTACATAATACTAGAGGGGGAACTACTGCTTTCATCTTAAGTTGTTCTCAAAAAAGAACCTGAAAAAAAAAGAAAGAAGTAAGAGAGAGAAAGAGAGAGAGAGAGAAAACGAGAACTCAGTAGAGGAATCTTAAGAAAATATCCAAATTCAAGCTGACAGTTAGGATGTGAAACCTTACAATGCACAGCCATAAATTAAGCACATCTCAGCGCAAATGCTGAAAGCTATGGAAATTTTAATATTCTAAAAACGTGCCGTGCATCAGAAGAGTATCTGTCAGATACGACCATTTCTGATTATTCACAGAAGATTTTCAATAATGTATGAAGTTTGTGATGCAGAGGATGTGAGGCAAAGACCGCCTGCCTAAATTATACAATTATCAAATCGATGTGTCGCAGTCACACAGCTCCAGGGGCCTGGAGATTGTGGGTTCAATTCCCTCTCCGGGTGACTGTCTGTGAGGAGTGTGGTGTGCTCTCCCTGTGTCTGCGTGGGTTTCCTCCGGGTGACTGTCTGTGAGGAGTGTGGTGTGTTCTCCCTGTGTCTGCGTGGGTTTCCTCCCATGCTCCAAAAACACACGTTGGTTGGTGGATTGACGTCTTAAAAAGTGTTCATTGGTATGAGTGTGTGTGTGAGTGTTGCCCTGTGAAGGACTGGCGCCACCTCCATTTATTTTATTTATGATGTAAGAAGGCTAGTACGGTTAGCTTATTAAAAAACAGACAGCATTTGTCTTTTTATTTAGCTCGATTCCTTTCTGGGTGTTAATTTCACATGTTAAAAAGGAACGTCTCCGATTGTGGGGAACGATGCTCTAAGCTCATTATCTTTAAGTCACACGATATGGTTTTGTAATGGGTCTGATTTTATTAGAGCATTATAGAGAGAGTTTGAGGCCTCGCTACCACACATCTGGCTATATTTAATAATTGTATTTGTCTGCATCTTGGCCTCCCGTCCACATGAAAACAGCATTTTAGTTTATTGAATATCAAGCTTTTTGGAAACGCTCTCCAAATTAAAGATTTCTGAAAACTTTTGCCTGTGTTTTTGTGTGTACAGGCTATGTCCATCTCTGGCTGAAAGTCAAATAGCCCTTCAATTCTTATATAGTGAATGTAAATGTACCATTAAGATCCTGATTCAGTTATTTCTTGAATTGTTAAGTATGAAGTGATATGGGATGTAACCTCTTTCTCTCAGGGTTTGTGGTGTTTTGATGTCTCTTTAAGCAGTACTATGACCCCTATTGGTCCGGTATGTTAATGCAACCGATTTCGTAAACAGAGGGAGTGATATTTCTGAATTTTCTGATTGCTGAATAACTAACGTGCCCCTTCGTATGAGGTGCAGCAACAGTAGGATATAAAAAGCTCAGCACTGCATGAGCAGCGTAATTAAGCCGATTTGAAGTGGTCTTGTTTGAAGAACAGGTTGAGTTTCACCTTATGATATTGAGGCAGTTGCCCCAGGTTTTGACTCTGGTGTTAAGGCTTTGCTGGGGCGCTGGGTTCTCTTGTTCTTGTGTAGGTAAGGGGTTGAACACCTTTGTAATTAGTCACACCAGCTGGCCCTTTACTGGCAGTGCTCAGTGGAGCTCAGCTAATTATTGTGGACTCATTATCCAGTCCTGGCTCCAAAGTGAGCGGCCATTAAACGGCTTGCTGTAAATCAGTCCGCCGGCTCTGCTCTGCTGGATTGACACAGCGCCGCAGCAGCTCAACTCTGACACAGCCACGGTGAAAAAGGGACAGCACCTAAGAGACTTTCCCCAAAAGAGATAATACAATCATAAAAGGAAAGGCAAGGGTAGGGAAGCCATTCTTGGCATTGTCCGCTCGAAAAAGTGCCGAGACACTGCTAATGAATTTACAAGGAGATAAATTTATTCCAGGGAAAATGGGGAGAAAGAGAGAGAGAGAGAGAGAGAGAGAGCAGGAGAAATTGGAGGTTTTTGGCATGGACTAAATCCGGCCAAGGGAAGTCCTTGGGACCTGTAAATAAGCGCTATTCATCTTCTCACTGCCAGGGACAGATCTCCGATAATTAGGCGCAGGAACTGAATAAGACCATAAACAGAGTATTGAAGACTGACAATAGGATATATGTCACTGATGCATGTTAAAATAAACCTGAAGAATCTCTGTCATACCGTACTGCAGTGGTGTCCAAAGTTGGGGGTGCATGTCCTAGGGTTGGTTGTGGAACTGATGCAGGGGTGTGGCCGCAAGTCCAATGAATGAGAAGCATTACGTGTGTCACTTGTACACTCCAAGCCTCCACCGCAGTCACTGTTTTGTTTTTCTATACATGTATATGTGTGTGTAAATACCTCAGTAATACAGCTGCACCTCCAGTAGCATGGTGATATCACTAGAGTGCAGAAAGTAGTCCACCACCCCAAAGAATATCTCATCAGTGATGGTCCTATTGAGGTCCCATGGTTGTTCCCTACAGGTAATGGATGAGTTGCAAGGGGGATGATAAATTGTGCAGCATTCACCCACAGTCTAACTCTAAAAAATGTATCTAAACTCTTCAATCACGTGTAAAAAAGTGTCTCTTTGGAGTGACACCACAGCAGAACCATTTCCAATTCTGTAAAAAAAGTAATTAATTTAAATAAAGAAAGAAGAACTAGGGCTGGGCAATTAATTGAAAATTAACCGATATCGACATTCAGAACATCTAATTGACATAATCTTGTTTATATTAATTATATACATTTTTTAAAAATAAATTCTGTTATGTCCCCACTGTTTTCATGTACTGTCCCTTTAATACTACTCTACCACACTACAGTCACATGATCCTGCCCCTATCTGCAACGTAACCTGAACCTAAACGCCGAGCGAGTGGAGCAGCTCGTACCAAAGAAAAACACGGCATCTGTTTGGACGCGCTGTGTTTTGACTAATTAAGACAACACTGAACAAAAAGAAGTCAAGTGTAAACACTGAGGGAAAAACAGTTTCCGCGAACAAAGCACAATCACACGCCAAATATAAACAATGCTCAAAAAACAACAGAGGAACAAGCTCCCTGTAACATTAGAAAAAATCTAAATCGCCACGAGGGTCAAACTATGAGGGTCAAAAATACAAAAACAAAATAATCATTCATTAACCGTAATCGTGATAAAATGTACAGTTAATCATGATATTGATTTGCGCTCATATCGCCCAGCACTAATGGATAGTTCAATGGAAGAGCCATAATTACAAAAGAAGCTTGCAGGTACGGGGAAAATTAATATAAAGGGTACATAAAAATAACACTTTCACAAAACCAAAACAGGAAAAACACGGAATGTCACCAACATTATGTTCAAAAATGTTAATGTAAGCACAGGCTTTCCAGACTTACTGATGAACCAATATTTTTTAAATTGATTAATGAATTAATTAATTCATCCAGCCATCTATTCATTATCTGTAACCCTTATCCAGTTCAGGGTCGCGGTGGGTCCAGAGCCTACCTGGAATCATTGGGCGCAAGGCGGGAATATACCCTGGAGGGGGCGCCAGTCCTTCACAGGGCAAACCACATTTAATTAATTAATTCAATTATATTAAATAATAAAAAATAATAAATAAACATAACCTATTCTGCCTGGAAACAAAAGTATTGCAGTTAGCTCCACTGAGTTCAGTATGCCACAAGCGCAAGTTTGTATTTACCACCTGTGGAACCTATGGAAGATGGTTTAAGATATTAAGACAAACAAAACCTCATTCTTAATAAGCCAATTTAAAAAGTTATGGATACACAGACACTCATGGACAAAGGAAGACACTCACTTCCTTTGTCAATAAGGTGTCAATGTAATGTACCTTTAATAGGGTACAACAGTGGTGTTAAAGTCCAGTTTGTTCCCTAAAGGTCTGTTTACTCTCTTTGTAACTGTAGTGACCAATAACATACCTTTATTTTTAGGAATAAAGGTGTCAAAAGGATCTTTGCACAACACCACAGAAGAACCACGTTGTTTCCCTAAAGGCCCTTTCAATCAATCGATTTTAGAGGACTGTATGTACAAATACAACCTGTTTGACAAGAGCTGCCTCTGAACCTATAAAAACACCACTCACACATGAACCGAATGGCAGTAAATGATTATGCACCAATTGGACTTGGAGTCTCCAAAATGATTTTTAAATTTATCAGTAAAACAAACCCATCTCTTAAGAAAGGCCAGTTCAGAAACTCTTGCTTTCACACAGTCTGTGGAATAACTGAGGGTTTCCATTCATAACCATAAAGGCATCGACAGTATAAGGAGCAAATCGCAAATGCAGAGACCCACTCCTAACACACTGCAGGGATGTCTTGGTAAGAAGTGAGATGTCAGGAGCAGCTGTAGCGAGGTTAATTGGCTTTAGGCAGGCTCCAGACAGCCAAAGGGTTCAATAAGGGTCAGTATTGAGGTGCTCCATCAAGCTGAATGTGCCGCAGTGAGGCTTTATCGATACAACAAAGACAAGATGGAGGCTTTCAGAACAGATGATATTCTCCCCAAGACACTAAATGGACAAGCAGCTTCATGACAATAATCAGTAGGGTGGACAAGATATGAAAGTTCTGGGCCTACACAACATCAAGAAAGAAACACCTACCAAGTCTGATGCCAGTTTCTCTTTTCTACAGCACTATGAAGTAATGAGCTTGGTGTATTGGTTTTATCCCATTTAACATCGTCTTTGCACTCCACCAGAGCCTCAGAAGAGGAGGTGGAACTATTCCCAAGTGTCCGTCATTTGTCTGTCAACTTGTTTTATCTCATGCTCCCAGACAAATTACTGACTGGGTTATTTTCTTTCTTTTAAAGTAAGTACAAATGCAGTGAACAAGTGTGTTTTTCAAATATATCCTCTTTAAAAAAGGCAGTACTTTGAAGGGTACTGACCGAATTACACTGGGACTCTTACGTTGTTTCTCGACCAGCAGCAAGTTTTGGTTCCATCATAACATACAGTCAAAGCAATGATGAGCAGGAAGTGGTCTTAAGTGTGGTTCCATTTCTCAAAACCTAAAGCAAACAAGCTGGTCGTGACAACACTTCTATCCTGAGCAAATACTTTGTGGGGTTTAACGGTTTCTGAGGTGTGAATGGGATTATCAAAGGTATAACGTCCACAGCACTTCATAAACCATAGATAAAACAAACGTGTTTATTCGGAATTTTGCATTCTCTCTTTCTCTCGCTTTTTCAGGAACAAAGGTACATTGTTCTGAAAAAAACGACACGGTAAGACACCTGTCTAAAGCTCCTCACTGGCTCCTTAAAGTGTAAGGATGAAGCTGAAAAGTCTTAAAGTGTACACACAACATACTGTAAACATAAGTTCAATAGTATAGACAGGCATTTCAAACCTGTTGGTGTCTTTAACAAAATGGCTGCCTCTTAATGAATTTTATAAATGAAACAATCACCTATGACAATGCTGCTGCTCCCCAAGAAGCTTATTCATTCATTATCTGTAACCCTTATCCAGTTCAGGGCCGCGGTGGGTCCAGAGCCTACCTGGAATCATTGGGCGCAAGGCAGGAATACACCCTGGAGGGGGCGCCAGTCCTTCACAGGGCAACACACACACACATTCACTCACACCTACGGACACTTTTGAGTCACCAATCCACCTACCAACGTGTGTTTTGGGGCTGTGGGAGGGAACCGGAGCACCCGGAGGAAACCCACCCAGACACAGAGAGAACACACTAACTCCTCACAGACAGTCACCCGGAGCGGGAATCGAACCAAGAAGCGTATATATATTTAATAATATCACTAAAATAGGTTTGGCTCTAACACACCTGATGAAATATAAAATATATCTGTAAGCAGATTAATTGGGTGAATAATCCATCCATTCCATCCATTATCCACCGCTTATCCGGGTCCGGATCGCGGGGGTAGCAAGGAAGCCCAGACCTCCCTCTCCCCAGCCACCGTCTACAGCTCCTCCAGCGGTATACCAAGGCGTTCCCAGGCCAGTCGAGACATGTGTTCTTGGTCTGCCTTGGGGCCTCCTCCCCGTTGGACATGCCTGGAACACCTCACCAGGAAGGCGTCCAAGAGGCATCCGAACCAGACGCCCGAACCACCTCAACTGGCTCCTCTCGACGTGGAGGAGCAGCGGCTCCACTCCGAGTCTCTCCCGGATGTCCGAGCTCTTAACCCTGTCTCTAAGGGAGAGTCCAGACATTGGGTGAATAATGTTCTATATAAATAATAAAATGTGTAATAAAAAGTGTGGAATTACTTTACAACTTAAATTTACTTTGTTATTACAGAGATATAAAAGCACCAAAAAAGTACTGTACCAATACTTCTTCCAAACATACGTAGCCCAAACCTATAGGACCCATATTTCCCTCCCTCAGCACATGAATCACTCGTTTGTGTGAGCAATAAAAGACGACAGGTAATCCATGTCACTGCAAGGACACGTGCGGCTCATCTTCTCTTATCACCACGTTTTTTTCCCCCCAGTAATCAGTTAATTCCATTCTAGAGAGAGTCATCCTTGTCCAGCTACATTACCAAAGCCACTCTCCATCTTATTTTTATAATGCAAATGGAATTATTCAAGACAGCTCTGCAGGTGAAGGAGAAGGAAACATGAATTTCAGGGACCTCGAACCTGTTCCGGCCCACGTTGTGAGGGTCACATGCAATAATAATGTCCCTAAAACCAATCTATCTTAATTATATCAGTGTCCTACTTCAGTGGCAGGTTTTCCTGTGCACCAGAGCAGCCTACTGTGCAAGAGAATGACTCAAACGGGCAGTGTCCAGGCAGTGAAAAGAGGAATATCATCTCTCTTTCCCCCTCTCGTTCTTTCTGTCTGGCACCGACAGGTGTGACTGATGGTCCCATTCCTCTGTAATTAATGCTTTCCAGAAGTCCTACCTCTCTGTCCAGGAACAATTTTCCCCCCTTTGCAATGTCACAGAGGTAAGGGCCAAAAGGTAAAATTGAGGGGAAAATAAAGGCACATCACAAAGCAGACAAAGTCCAATTTTGATATTCAGGAGGCTGAGGAGACGTTTCTTTGATATGATTAATTTAAAATGTAATAATCAATAGCCATTCAATCCTTTTGCTGTGGCTGATTTTACTTCAAAAGTGCTGTCAAAATCTAACATCAGGGGGGCGTTTAACAGTTATCACTTTAATCAACAGTTGTTCAAACTACAGAAGAAAAACCAGAAAGATGACAGAGGCCGTTTTCTTTATGCCTTGCGTGGTCCGACATATTTGCTCTGATTCCTAATGGAGTTCTAATTGTGCTTGAGAACAAAAGCTGAGTTCAGGAAACTGCGAGGGAACAGAGTGGAGCGTTTACGCCAGTCTGAGCTGACACCCAGTCTTGATCAAAGTCAGTCAAGAGTTAGTGCTTCAATCAAAGCCGTACTGTGCAGATAAGAACGCCGCAAAAGCAGCTTTGACCACCTTCTAAATCAGCAGTGTGAAACGTCTCACTTTGGAGCGGGACTCGAACCACACCGAGTTCACGATGCAGTTCTTACAATCAAGAAAATGTGTTACATATAGTCTGCATTCACTAAGCTTAGTTTCACTTAAAAAAAAAAAGGAGTGGCATTGTTGATGTGACCAAACTAACTTTCCAAATCAAATGTACAGTGGAACCTCTACCTACGAACTTGATCCGTTCCGTGACCCGGTTCGTAAGTGGAAAAGTTTGTTTCTCGAGTCAATTTTCCCCCATTTAAAATAATGGAAAAGCAATTAATGGGTTCCAGCCCCCACCCCGAAAGTCACCCTTTTGGCACTGATATATGTTTACAACACTCTCAAATTAGTAAAAATAAAAGAGAAATACAGTAGTAACAGTAATAAAAAGAAATAAAGTTTTAAGTGGTTACACATCGCTACCTTGAAGACGTGACGACTGGCTGGAGGAGTAACACAGGCACTGGCTGTATGACGGGAGGTGGGGGGTGGGTGGAATAACGGAGAGTAGGTGGTGAATGTGGGGAGACGAAGCGTAGATACGGCTTAACGTAGCACCAATTTCGATGTCTGCCATTTACGCTAATGCTAAATTGCTAAAGCTACAATTTGCTAATCTTAAAAGCTCACTCCAGTCTGGGCGCTGGGAGACTCGCCTATTGGGGTCAGTGGCCATTTCCAGCCGCCGGCTCGGTGGAGGCTCGAGTTCGTTTCTAGAGTCGTGGTTCGTTGGTGGAGGCAAAAAAATATTCAAATGCCCGGTTCGTATCTTGGAAAGTTCGTTAGTAGAGGTTCCACTGTATTTGTATCGTGACTTTTACAACTTACCAAGCAGCATCACAGAAATCCAATAAAGACAAGTCCAAAAGTCCAATGTTGTGACCAAAAAAAGTGCAAAAAGAGAGGTCATTGCAGTACTTTTCAATAAAAATAATAATATGGCACTGCAGCCCCTGTGCCAGAAATTTCAGAAAGCCCCCGCTGAGTTGAACAACATTTTAGAGAGTACAGGAAAAAGGCCTCAAGACACATGAGTAGTATATACATATATTATATGTGCAGTTTACTGTGACTTGCTAAAACAGAAACTTAGTGCCCACAGGAATGAACCGTGAAGAAACACACACTGAATCATAATCAGCTGCTTAGAGTCAGCCCCACTTTCCTCAACCTTGCCACCGTCAAGATACACTACAGTATATTCCACAACATAAAAATGAAAACTCCCAGATGTTGAGAGGAAGCACTCATTACGAGGTCTATATTACACTAGCTGCCTTTCCTCGTTTTTCAAAATATTATAGAAATGTAATACGTTTTCAGAGCCAACAAAAGGCTATGACACAGCCCATTGACTTGGCAGGAGTGGAAAGACAACAAGATGATTAGAAATTATCTAAAATGTGTGGCATTTAAGGCAGGGCCCGAGATATTGATCGGTCATGTTTATGTGCCAGCTCGGGTCCATAATTTGTTTTTCCTGGAAATGTACAGTGATGGATGGCTCCGCTTGAGCGATTAGGCCTTAAAGCAAAGAACATTTCAGGAGCTCAAGGTCACCTTGCTACACCAAAGCAGAAAAAAATGGATTTCCGTACACTGCGTTCTCTCTGTGAGCGCAATTGAATGAAGTCACTCACAGGAAATTATGTTTGATGATAGTGTCAAATGCGTCTGTCAGTTGACAACAAACCAAAGTGTCCCCCCTTCAAGATGATCAAATAAAGGACTCGGATAGCGCTATTGATTTTCCACGCAGTCCACACACTCTAAGTGGATTGTAGATAGAAAGATACTGCCAGGGAACATGAGAAACCACAAGGCAAAATGCGTCTGTTCGGAGGAGTGGGTTTTATGATCTGCGTTAATCTGTGAATTAGTCAAGGAGCTATAGCTTCGGGATTCCCCTCTAACTCTCTGTCCAGGAAAATCAAACTCATTCCTCCCATGCAATGTTGCATAAGCTTTTTAAAATGATGCCAGACTGTCTACACTCACTTCATCATGAATGAACCTCCTAGACACTGCAGTCTTATATTTCCGCTGGAGCTCAGTCATTACCGAAGCCCAGGCAAGGAGAAGTGTGTCCAAACTACACCCGGTTTCAGTAATGAGCTCACCTGTGACAAAAACACAGCAGTGTTAGTCAAATCAGTACCATGCCCTGCAAAGAATGGAACAAATCTGTGTGTAAAGCACTATGTACATACTGTATACTCTGCACCCTTTTTCTGTAGGGTAGCCCTTTCGAATGAAACATCACTGTTAAAAAAATAACTATTGTGACTTATGCTACCATACTAAATTAATAATCATATGCTAATTTACTTTCAAAATCTCAGATCCTTCACTCAGGCTTTACTCCTGTAGTTCACTCACTCTGATCTGAATCTGTTAAAGAGCTTGTAAACTTAGAGTGTTTTCCCCTTGGTTTGTTTTCACACAGGGAAATATCCCAACTAACCTCCTGAGAAACATCCTCTCTGCTGATTGGTCAGACCTATGTGAAATGAGAACATGTAAGTAAACACAAAAACAAAGTGCTTTGTTCAGGATTAGTTTTTATTTCTTCTATTAGCTGCTCAGCTTTAACCATCTCTCTTTACATGCTCTACTGTATCCCGTAACAATCTCTCTTTAGATGCTCTACTGTATCCCGTAACAATCTCTCTTTAGATGCTCTACGTATCCCGTAACAATCTCAATTTACATGCTCTACTGTATCCCGTGACAATCTCTCTTTAGATGCTCTACTGTATCCCATAATAATCTCTCTTTAGATGCTCTACTGTATCCCGTAACAATCTCTCTTTAGATGCTCTACTGTATCCCGTAAAAATCTCTCTTTACATGCTCTGCTGTATCCCATAATAATCTCTCTTTACATGCTCTACTGTATCCCGTAACAATCTCTGTTTAGATCCTCTACTGTATCCCGTAACAATCTCTCTTTACATGCTCTGCTGTATCCCATAATAATCTCTCTTTACATGCTCTATTGTATCCCATATGCAAAACACATCTGGCTACAGGAGCCGCTTAGCTCAAACTGGCTGAGTTCACCTGATAGTGGCGTCGGATTGAGATCGGCTCACAGTCTCACTCCTAACAAAACACTCCAGGGTTTGTTTGGGATCGGACTGAGACCACATCCTCTCATTATGGTTGTTTTGGTCTGTAACTGAGTGCGACTGCTGTTTTCACACCTGTCCAAATGAACCGCAGTCCAAGTCCGATTTAAAGAAGGTGGAGGTGTGAAAAAAATTGTAATACATCAATTTCAGAGCTGCACCAATACGTTACTTATTTCGATGTAAAAATGATACAGAAATAATACAATACTGCACGTTACACTGTACTATAATTTGATATAAGCTACTGTTACATTCCTAAATGACATTTAATACCACTTTCAAATGAGTGGGAAAGTGCTGTGTTCCAAATTTCATTGTTCAGTGGTTCAGTACAATCTTTCATATCAGTATGCCTTACACACTGATTTATTTTTCCAGTGTGAACACACACAAAACGTGACTTTAAATTGCTGAACACTAATCGCTGCAGATACTGCGTACCAACGTTATTACTACGGAACTAGACTGACAAACCCTGGTAACACTAAAGGCTGTTCTCAGGTTTTACTGTTTGTATATTTCTCCCAAAAAAAATGTCAAACATATTTAAGACAATGGGTTCAGAAGCCCCTGTAATGAGCCCAAAACATCATGCCCAGGGCCAAGTGTCAGCTAGAGAAGTATAAATCAGATTGGCGTAGTAGTAGTGATAACAGCATTCATAAGAAAAATATATCAGTACCTGGCTTAACGCTCTTGTCTTGTTCCAACAAAATCTGCACAGTAATATTCTCAGAAAATAAAGAGTAAAGTCAGTTTCTGCTGTAAAGGAAATGTAAACACCATTAACAAAGAATGAAACACCGAACTGGACAATGGCTCAGTGTCCTCCTAATCTCTTTCACCCTCTCTATGAGCAGCATGACGTCCAAAATATAGATGTGCATGGTCCTATGCCAGAACACACACACACACACACACTCTGACTGCATTAACTCACACTGTATATAGCTTAGATGACAAAAAGAGGGCCACCTGGTCGATTGAAAGAAATGAAAGGCATTAAACCGGGGCAGATCGATCTGGCCATATTTTTTTAGACAGCTCCTCCAAAGCGGCATGGCCGCTCACTCTCCATAAACCGAAATAAAATAATAAAATGCTTTCAATTCAGCCAGTGGGGCCGAGCAGGGCAGAGCACATCACACTAATCATGAATACAAGGTGCTGTAATATTTCCTGAGAGCACTCCAATGCATTTCCATTGTGAGGCCGGTTCTCTTTGAAGCTGTCGGCTGAGGTCATTCCCCCTGTCCCACGGCTCTTTATCTTGTGTCAGAGGCCATCGGAAGTGCGGGACACTGTGTGATGAAATGAGCTCACATGAGTGATTCATCTCCCCGCCCCTCCAGGCCCTTCATCACTGCCAACACGTTTACCTCTGCGCCAGGAACGCAGTCTTTCCTCCCTCATACCTGCTCCGAGCACGCCTTAAAAACTCAATCACACAACTCGACGTCCAGACTCTCCTGGAGCGGGACCTAGCGCCTCAGTCCTGAGGTGAACTTTGGTGTCTTTTAAGAACCTACTGATTTAATACAGTATCAAAGACTGGAAATAGAAAACACGGCTCTAAAATATTGAATTATAAATGACAGATTTGAGTAAAAACAACTCTCAGAAACCAAAATTAGACGTAACGTTTTAGAGTAAAGTGGCCACGACTGTCCAGAGGAATTTTCAGACACAGAGAATCCCAAACTGGAGGGAAATAAGTGTGTGTGGTTTCATGGACACAATTCCTGCCAGTTCTACACATATGATGGAAATTCAAGTTCATCTGTTTAAAATTCCAGCTGATCTCCAGAAAAAATTAACCAAATAGAAGGGTGCCATCATCCTTTCAACTGACACGCTTCCATTCACATAACTCTATTCAGACACAGAAAACACACTCTGTTGACACTTGTGTTAAAGGCTAAGCACCGGCGATATGAAAGTGTCAAACAAATAAATACAGTGGAGGTTGAGTTCCTAACTTGTGTTTATTGATCGTCAGAAAACATGTTATTTCTAACTAATTGAAGGAATAAGGTTTAAAAGACCGTTGGTCCCCCACCCCCAAACGGTGTTGGGAAACTCTAATAGGCGTCTTGCCTGTGACGTAGATGGTGGACAACAACTCTAGAAGCTGCACTTAATTTAATGAAAAATGAGGAAAAGGTGTGTTGTTTTTGGCTGCAATCATTCAATGTACAGTGGGACATCTGTGAACAAATGGCCCAAAGATCCCAAAATATCCAGAAAATGAACTAAATTTGTCCACTTTAAACAGGCACTTTGGAAAGGACCATCCGCTCACTCCGTTATCTGTAGCTCATTTCACTGGCGCTTTTCCAACAATATGGGCATGTAAGGACACCAACGAAAGGTGTTCAAGAGCCTCTGTAACATGGAGGTAAACAGGGTAAGGACACTCACTTCGCCTGTTTTAGTTGGTGTTAGTTAACGTTAGCTTGACTCGCTAAACTCGGTGGCTCAGATTATACTCGGCTACGTAGCTGCATTACGGAGGTTTATAGTGTCGGATGAGTTCGAGTTCGACTTCGATCACATTTACAAGAATAACGGTACCTCTACATTTGAGTTTAGCTTATTGCTAGGCTATTGTCATGAATAATGTTGGTTATTTAGCTAGATACTGTCATAACAGTCAGTCATAACGGTGTTTTACCGCGGCGTTGTTCAGCTGTTGTCCACCAGTGACGTCACGGTCGCGTTCAAGAATTTCCGTAGCGAGCTCGGGTTTTTCCGTCAATTTAATAAAATTGTCAGTTTTAAAGCAAATTAAGCTGCTATTTTCATTTTAATTCATACTTATATCTGTCAGTAACTACAATAATGTGGAATATTAAGTGGTGCTTAGCCTTTAAAAGTGAACGAGATCATAAACCGATCACAGTAAAATCCCATCATGATCCAATCACCAAAAACCAAAACTTGGACTCCAGATCCAAAGATAAACCCTGGTCTTGTAAGAGCAGAAATAACTGCCTGGTTTGCCTTGCTGAAATGACCACAGAGTGGACAGACTTTCGGATAAGAACTTTCCTTGCAGCATTTGGACCCTGTGCGTGAATTAATAAATATGACCAAAAATGTCATATATTGTGAATTAAACATGTTCAGCCTGGAAAACATAAATGTGTAGGTAAATAAATAAATAAACAAACAAACAAATCCATTAGCAAAGGGAGAAAAAAAAAAATACTCATTACACAAAAAAACATGTTAATGCATCAACTGCAGTGTAGGTGCATTAAGACTATTGGTAATTAAATTGTTGAGCATTTTCCTGTGCGGACAAATGTTACTTAAGCCGACGCAGGCTCAGGCGCTCATCCGTAATGTGTCTCTCACCTGGCAGATACGGATTGTCTGGGTAACAGTACATTAGACTCGGACGAGCTGAAAGTGCATCTTTGCTTTTGTTGTTGCCTTAATTGATGGCCCGGCTGGGAGACGGCTTCTCCGGTTTCTAATGGAGTGAAGAGGACGCCACTTTGATGAAGTTTTGCGGTGAGGTGGTGCCTCCATCCTCAGACAAGTGAAAAAGATGCTCCTTAATTACAGAGATCCTGTTCGTGTCAGACACGCGAGAAGGAAAACAAATCCATCCCTGCAGCTCCCTATTTGTGAATATATCTTCTTATTTATATATTTATTCAAAATTTAGAGCACAGTAGAGATGAAGGGTGGGGGAGATGCGGAGAGAGAGATGCCCTAGGGCGTCATTTGGAAAAGCAGGAAAAAGCGTTTCGTATTAACCCTGGTAATTAATGCTGTGGGAGAATTAGGTAAAAAATAAATAATGAAAGAGAAACGCTCTGCTGTGTAAGTGCAGCAATTTGCAAAGCAGCAGTTAACTGAGGGTCTGGAGTTATCCTAAACAGACATCGCTGAAAAACAAGGTTGTCAATTTTATAGGGATTTATTTATTTATTAAAAAAAAGAAAAAAGAAAAATCTGCTCCAACCATATCTACAACTTAAAGTACAGCAAAGGAAATGGAAGTGGGAGGGCACAGCATGCGGTCAGACGAAATGACAGCCATCCTGAGTGCAGCGGAGAGAACCCATCAGTGCACAGAGAACAACCCACTTCAGAAGTCATTACTGGACGTGCTTTCATGAAATTTCAGCTTCTTTTCCAAGAAATAAACATAAATGTCCATAAATGGCTGCCTTATCGACGGAGTAGTGGTCACGGCTGAGTGAGAGGTCAGAAAGTCTTGGACAGAAACCAAGCCTTACTGCACACAAGTCTAGTGGTTGCAAGTAAAGTCCTCTAAGCAATATTAATTCGGAGGGAGTTCATTTAACAGCCAATGGAGCTGCTAACAAGTAATTTATTAGCACAGCTCAATCAACATGATTGCTTAGTGCGCTTCTGTTAATAAGGAGCAGCTCCGAGATGCACGAGGGAACGGGGGCGGAATCTCGGTTCGGTTACAGGGAGCAGTATTCATAAGCAATAATTCATACAGGAACCCTAGTCATATATAAGTTTATAGCCAGGAATTAGCTTTGTGTAAATTACATCAGCACAGAGTACTTAACGAAACACTATGCTATACATTTACCTTAAAATTACAGCTCCAAAATCATTGTGATGTTTCACCGAGCTGCAGTACAAAACGTTTGGGGGAGGGTAGGAAAACACCCACCCCAGTCCACTGATTTCAGTACAGTGCTGTAAAAATAAATGACACTAGGGGGAGTCCCAGGATCAAAACCCAAAACATACCTGGTGTACCTCTGAATAGCCAATTCACCTACCATCATGTGTTGCTGGACTGTGAAAGACACTGGAGCACACGGAGTAAACCCACACAGACACAGGGAGAACACACTGCACGCTTCACAGGCAGTGACCTGGGGTTGGTGGGGGGGTGGGGGGGTGAAGACGACACTACATGTTGTATCACTGTGCCACCCACTAAATAGTTTTGATGTAATTTCACAAGCGTTGATACAGTAACTCCAACAGTCAGAGCTCAAATAAACAAACATTACTCACCACTGCCCTCTAAAGGTACAGAAGGTAGAGCCTGTTGTTTACATTATTTAAATGTGATGTTTGTCAACAGAAAAATATGCTAATTAATACTCCATTTGTATGCACTAATGCCTAAAAATACTACAACCTCGCAAAGTATTTCGTAAAACATTTTAGTTTATAAAACACTCAAACCCAAAAATCATGCTCTATCAGTCAGATATGTTACTAGGGTGAGACTAGTGTTTTTCAAAATAATGAGCTTTTCTTCTCTACATCAACTGTTTACAGAGTTCTGGTTCTGTGGTCGGTCTGATTTTAGCTCTGTCTACATGAGGAGGAGGGACAGAACCATCCAAGCATGACTGTGTCCAGGGTTTGGAGTAAATATTTTACCTCAGTTTTAGCAAGAAAAAAAGGAATTGTCATTTAAAACGCAGTAGAACTCTTCTCCACGGCGGAGGGTGAACTCTGTTAAACTCTGATCTGATTGTTATTCCGTCAAGAAGCCTTCACAGCTGGATGGAGAAGGCTTAACACCAGCATGAAGATACAGGATACAGGATTTGTGATTCCATTTAAAGCCCATTTGTTACAGGCCTCGCAACAGAAATGTCGCAAAATCAATTGTGGCCAAGAGCGTGACTAATTACTAAATAATTACATTTTGGGCGGCCATGAGCGTGTTTATGAACAATAGCATTTGACTGTTCAAAGGTTAAATGATGGCAAAGGCTAATTCAATTACAGACATGTCATTAAATCTGAAGACTAGCTTCTAGCAATCATCAGACCCACTACTCAACTGACTCTACTGACCAGACGCACACATTTTTCTCTTTTGCATCAATTCTCTATTAGTTCCTATATCTACAGGGTTTTTATTATTATTATTTAGTTTATTTTTCTATGTCCACATTTTTAATATGTAGGATTACTCATTATTTTAGGTTTTTAATGATTAATTCATTCATTGTGGGGCGGCACGGAGGCGCAGCAGGTAGGTGTCACAGTCACACAGCTCCAAGGACCTGGAGGTTGTGGGTTTGATTCCCGCTCCGGGTGACTGTCTGTGAGGAGTGTGGTGTGTTCTCCCTGTGTCTGCGTTGGTTTCCTCCGCGTGACTGTCTGTGAGGAGTGTGGTGTGTTCTCCCCGTGTCTGCGTGGGTTTCCTCCAGGTGACTGTCTGTGAGGAGTGTGGTGTGTTCTCTCTGTGTCTGCGTGGGTTTCCTCCAGGTGACTGTCTGTGAGGAGTGTGGTGTGTTCTCTCTGTGTCCGCGCGGGTTTCCTCCGGGTGACTGTCTGTGAGGAGTGTGGTGTGTTCTCCCTGTGTCTGCGTGGGTTTCCTCCTGGTGACTGTCTGTGAGGAGTGTGGTGTGTTCTCTCTGTGTCCGTGTGGGTTTCCTCCGGGTGACTGTCTGTGAGGGGTGTGGTGTGTTCTCCCTGTGTCTGCGTGGGTTTCCTCCTGGTGACTGTCTGTGAGGAGTGTGGTGTGTTCTCTCTGTGTCCGCGCGGGTTTCCTCCGGGTGACTGTCTGTGAGGAGTGTGGTGTGTTCTCCCTGTGTCTGCGTGGGTTTCCTCCTGGTGACTGTCTGTGAGGAGTGTGGTGTGTTCTCTCTGTGTCCGCGTGGGTTTCCTCCGGGTGACTGTCTGTGAGGAGTGTGGTGTGTTCTCCCTGTGTCCGCGTGGGTTTCCTCCGGGTGACTGTCTGTGAGGAGTGTGGTGTGTTCTCTCTGTGTCCGCGCGGGTTTCCTCCGGGTGACTGTCTGTGAGGAGTGTGGTGTGTTCTCCCTGTGTCCGCGTGGGTTTCCTCCGGGTGACTGTCTGTGAGGAGTGTGGTGTGTTCTCTCTGTGTCTGCGTGGGTTTCCTCCAGGTGACTGTCTGTGAGGAGTGTGGTGTGTTCTCTCTGTGTCCGCGCGGGTTTCCTCCGGGTGACTGTCTGTGAGGAGTGTGGTGTGTTCTCCCTGTGTCTGCGTGGGTTTCCTCCTGGTGACTGTCTGTGAGGAGTGTGGTGTGTTCTCTCTGTGTCCGTGTGGGTTTCCTCCGGGTGACTGTCTGTGAGGAGTGTGGTGTGTTCTCCCTGTGTCCGCGTGGGTTTCCTCCGGGTGACTGTCTGTGAGGAGTGTGGTGTGTTCTCTCTGTGTCCGCGTGGGTTTCCTCCGGGTGACTGTCTGTGAGGAGTGTGGTGTGTTCTCCCTGTGTCTGCGTGGGTTTCCTCCTGGTGACTGTCTGTGAGGAGTGTGGTGTGTTCTCTCTGTGTCCGTGTGGGTTTCCTCCGGGTGACTGTCTGTGAGGGGTGTGGTGTGTTCTCCCTGTGTCTGCGTGGGTTTCCTCCTGGTGACTGTCTGTGAGGAGTGTGGTGTGTTCTCTTTGTGTACGCGTGGGTTTCCTCCGGGTGACTGTCTGTGAGGAGTGTGGTGTGTTCTCCCTGTGTCCGCGTGGGTTTCCTCCGGGTGACTGTCTGTGAGGAGTTGCTGTGTTCTCCCCGTGTCCACGTGGGTTTTCTCCGGGTGCTCCGTATTCCTCCCACAGTCCAAAAACACACGTCGGTAGGTGGATTGGTGACTCAAAAGTGTCCGTAGGTGTGAGTGTGTGAGTGAATGTATGAGTGTGTGTGTTGCCCTGTGAAGGAGTGGCGCCCCCTCCAGGGTGTATTCCCGCCTTGCGCCCAGTGATTCCAGGTAGGCTCTGGACCCACAGCGACCCTGAACTGGATAAGGGTTACAGATAATGAATGAATTCATTGTCTGTAACTGTTTATCCAGTTCAGTGTCGCGGTGGGTCCAGGGCCAACCCGGAATCACTGGGCGCAAGGCCAATCCATTGCAGCGCAACACACTCACAGATTCTAAATTTTATTTAGCTCTTAAGTTCTTATACTTCCCAATATTTTGGTGCTGTAACAGGTACACTTCCCTAGGCATGAATAAAGAGATCTATCTGTCTACAGTGCAATAAAGAGCATGTTGCACAGACATCTGTGTTATTCATCAATGCTGATATAACTGAATCATTTTAGAGCTTCAGAGTCATATTGGTACTGACAGATAACTACTTAAATTATATCAGCATGTTTAGATTTGATCAAAATATTGTACCTCGCGGGCACAGGTGTGAACTAAAATGTCTGCATTTAATTTTTTTTTTTTTTGTATGTGTAGCACCATAGAAATAAGAAGTCCTCCGTTATGCTAACACCTGTAGATTTAGTCAGAATTTCTCTACGTTAAGAATGTTTATGTATTGTAAATGCACACAAACAGTAGAAAATTCAGTTCCTAAATTGCACTTTTTATGCAACCTTAGCTCATGTTTGTTGCCTTGTGCTCAAATGAAGAACAGTTGTGTCCTTGGAACACAAATGACAAACCTGTGTGTGTGTAAATAAATAAATAAAATAAACTGCTGCAAATCCACAGTTAGGATGCTTCATCATCTCCCACCAATCATATCAGCCAGAGCAGATTAAAGACACAACTGAAGCCAAAGAGTAAACCAATATTACAATTTCCAAAATGTTTCACAATATCACATTAGCTTCATATTCATATTTTATTTCACAGGGAAAAGATAAACGAGGCATTGCAGCCTAAAATGAGAGATGTAGAGTAAATCTAAACAAACATCGTGACACGTGAAAGGGAAATGAAAAATCTGAATCTGTGTTTGAAAAGCAGACTGCTCAAGGTTTCTGTAGATGTGTTTATTACGTTTCTAGGACTTAAAAACCCAAGAGCTATTAAAGTGTTGCGGTAAAATATCTGTCCTTCCCACCCATAACAGTGCAGACTTCAGGGGGTTTAACACTACAAGTGCCTTACTGAAACCTAAAAGTACAGAGCTCCACTGATTTGAGCACTTCTCATATGAAAAAAACAACACGATGCTAGAGTAGAGTGTCACAGCAGTCAAATGACCAGTTCTCAGCACTTCTAGGGGCGGTTTCCCAGACAGAGATTAAGCCTAACCCTGGACTATATTCTCCTTACAACAGAAGATCAGACTTCAAAATGCTGTGTAGCTGCAGCTAGACAGGACTGACTCAGTTGTATCAGCATGGATGAAGAACACAGATGTCTATGAAACATGTTCTTTCTTAGCTCCCTGTCTGGGAAACCACCACATAGTGTTTAAAATGTGAGGCAAGCTCAGCGATCTTGTTTGTTCACTATTTATATATTTAAATTAGTTATTTAAAATATGATAAATCTGTTACAATCGCACCACTGTTCTTTTTAATTCCATTTAGCAGCAGGGAGTTGATTTCAGAATTTCATACAAGAAATGTACAGTAAACAAAACCAACACACAGTTTAGACTTAGATAAGTAAATATGATGGAGCTACAATAGTAAAATGACTATTCGTTGCAGGGGACCAAAGATTCTTATTTTTCAAATATTTAAACAATGCAAAATGCAAATATAACGTATATACAATGCAAAATAACGTATATTTTTAGCAATGCACAATACATAGGAGGCTGATATATCATTTGCTGCTATGTGCACACACACTCAGTGGTTTAAATACAGACACAGCAGGTTAAACGACAGAAAGACACTCTCAGACACCACAGTGCAGGAGCCCCTCATATGAAACACATGAAAATAGATATAAAACAGCATCTGATTTTATTACTGAAACACAATGATAGACCACTACAAACACAACCTGGTGCTGCACTAATTAGCGCCCCTCTAGAAACAACTCATGCGGAACCAGCTGTAAATATTTGATACAAATATAAATTAACGACACCTAATAAACTTTAAGGATAAAATAAAAAAAATGCAGAAATGTACAAATAGGTAAGAAAAGGCTTGTCCTATGACAACAAAAATTTGTTTTGCTTTAATTACAAAAAGATAAAATTATCGGTATCGTCTACTCCAAGGTGTTAATTATCGGTTATCGTATCAGCCCAAAAATTAAAAATCGATGCATCCCTACATATGTTGCATTGTTTATACATGTAACAATTAAACAGAAAAGTGTTCCTATTTTGTCATTCATATTTTGAGAGGAAATCAAAACATGAAGCGAGAATTTTGAATCAAATCGTGATCAACGTGCATCGTTACACCCCTATAATCCATGATCTTTCATGAGTTTTGCTGTTTTCCATTGAGCAGTGCTCTTTCATCTGTGTGACAGCATTCACAATTTTAGCCTGCATTGGTTTCATATTTTAAATCATCTCTGGGCTGTGACTACAACCTGCATGGATCATTAATAAATAATGCTACCGCTAAGAATCACTACTAGCGGAAAAGTAAATAAAAAAAATACAAAATGCTTGTATTATTTTCAAAAATACCACATAAATTTGGTTCAAACAATAAATCCATGTCGCTTCAGGGCTACACCTGTGTTGAATTATGAATACAACTGAAAAGCACAGTCATGATGTCAGTTTTATTCTGAGGAAGAATTAGTCTGGAACTATTGTACAAACACATTACACATTTCAACTTTTCAAAACTGTTTTTTTTTTTAAGTGTATTTGGGTTGTAAGCATCAGAAATATTCATTTGTGATGTGTGTCATGAAAGTATTGTAAAGGTGTGCATTGCCATACTGCTCCCTCCTACAGTACCCCCCCCCCCCCTCCTCCTCAATATGCTCCAGCTTGGTATTATATTGTTTGAAGTGAACTTAACACAGGCCAAACCATGGATTTTAAAGCAGCTGACACTTATGATGAAAGAAATCCTTATGTTTATTAAAAATACACAGCAAACCACTGCTATATATATATTAGTGCACTTTCCCCTGATGTAATGAAATGACTGAGTGTGGCAGGGGGTATGCTGCTTTTTGAATTTTGCTGATTAGCCCTGGGATTTGTCACCATCAGTAAGTGATGTATTACTGCCACCTAGTGTTGCTGCTTCAGATTATAAAGTGGGCCAGGCTTGCTGTTTGCCCCCCCCCTCCTCCCTCTTTTGTAACAATAATTTACAGAAATGGAAATGTGTGTTATAACTCAGTGTTAGGGCAGTACATTATTTATGTTAATATACACCTTATCTACAAAAATCCAGAGAATATTCTATATATCTTTGTGCTGCCGTAGGAGAAGTCTGTTTAGATTATAATGAAAAGTCTTTGTGTTTTAGGCCCGAGATATACGACACACACTCAGTCCACTTCAGTGACACTAAGAGAGTGACAAGCACACACACGCTCGCGCACAGATCACTCACCCCACATTATTCCATTAAGCCTGTCCCTATCTCCACTAACACGCCTTTGATTCAGCTCCCCGTCTCGTAAAAATACGAGCCGTCAAAGCAGCAGACTGCCGCCTCGTTCCAGGTGTCACTCTTAAATCTTCGGAAGGTCATCTCTGCTGCTGGAGGAGCCAAGAAGAGACGGGGGAAATCACACGGCACGTCCCATGTCCCTCAGCTTCTCTCAGTGTTAACCACTACGACAGCCTTCAGCTTCTCATCACACACACACACACACACACACCTCAGGAGATGACAGCGCATGGGATCTGAACCCTCACCATGATGACCAAAGGTCACATCATGCCTGCTCAGATCAGACACACAGCACTTCTGATTTACCATCTGCAGAGACTGTGATACTAAGTTTAAAAGACGCATTATGCACACGTCTAAACCAAGGCCTGGGTTACAGGACACTTTCTTTAGACTTTTGTCTTTCTTTCTGGTTCATTCTGAGAGGATACAAAGCATGGGTCAAACCATTAAATGCACAATAGAACGTAGCATTTTTTATTAATCATATAAACACAGTACTGTTGCAAAATCCACGCCAGATTTTATTATTTTGCAGGTTCACAAATAAACTGAGAGAAGACCTTTCAATCCCATGGCTGCCAAAATTGCCCACACGTCCATTAGCATTAGAAAACAAGGAAGCAGTGTCGATAGTAGGCACTCAAAGTGCCACCTTGTGGACAAGTTACTAAATGAATGTATATGGGAGAAACAGCGCCCCCTGTGGGGCAATTACCAAACATGACCGAAAATATAAAAAATCTTTTTTGCAGGACGTCCATACTCTTCTGTTCCCAAACAGTGAGTGAGTGAATTACAAGTCGGTTCACATTAAAATCACTTATACTATGTACATTGTCACGGGAATTTGTTTTTTAGGCCCCAAGACAATAATTTTGGACACACTAGCAACTTGAATATATAAAGCTGAATATATTAAATATTTTACTCATTCCATACTACAGGAAATATTGCAAATAAAGAAGTCTCAACTACTGGTCTGTTGAGCTATTGATAAAAGACAAAACTGAGCATCTACAAGCAATGAACTGTTAAGTTTATAATCATTACATCTGCATTGTGCGTGTTAATATTTGGATAAATGGCTACGAGGGACCTGGTGGCCACTTTGTGGTTTGAGTTGTCTCTCATTGTCATCATCACCATTATTACCACAGCCTTCACAATCTGAGAACTGAGAGAACTTCACTCTATGTTTAATCAATACATCCTTCATATCTCTAGAGCCCTGGTGACTTTCACAAACTAAGGTGTGCGAAAAATGGGTATGTATGTATGTTAGGGTGACCAGACGTCCTCTTTTACCCGGACATGTCTTCCTTTTGTAGACTTAAACAAAATGTCCGGGCGGAATTTCACAAACGTCCGGCATTTTGTTTTTCTAGAGCTTACATAGAACTTCGAGAAGTTTCGTTCACAAACTAGTCCCGCCCTCCCCTACTCCGATTGGTTCGCTTGAGTGAGAAGGGGGCGTGGTGAAGTAGCCTAAAATCTTCTGATTGGACGGTTAGACGGTTAGAGCTACCGTTATTGGTCGATAACCTTCTCTGTAAACATTTAATTGGTCAGTCTACACGTCAGTAGTCCTTGTTCACGTCAGACAAAGCTCATGTACCCACCCTCATCTCGAGCAGCTATGCCGAAACGTATATGTAAGCTCTCGCATTAATTAAAAAAAGAAATTTCCATGTTTTGTGTAGCAAATAAAGGTCTAAAGGACCTAAAAGCACACATAGGTTCAGCTAAGCATATAACGGCAGCGGGGGGCGAGAGCTCCACCCCCCGTCCTTTTTCATGAGCTCAGATCTGGTCACCCTATATAAATAAGTAAATACATACATAGATACACACACACACACACACATATATATATATATAAGGCGTGGGAATCATACACGACCCTAGGTACGTTCACAGAATTAAAAAATCAAATCAATAATGATTCATTAAGTTATTACCACGCATTGTTACGTTATTCCCACACCATGATCCCACATTGAAGGGATGTCACCAGCAAAGCCCTGCACTTTATTGTAAAACCTATATATTACTAATGCAGTTTGTTCACTGATTGATTCTAACCCCAATATTGACACCATCAATTAAACAGCAGCACTTACCTTTAGTCGCCCATCTTCTGCTCTTCAAAACTCAGCTGGACGCAAATAGGCTTTTCATTCATTTCATGTGCAAGTGTATAAATAAACTTCTAAACGTGATTGAATTTAGAGGAGGCCTAGTTAGCTTAAAAAATAACAATAAAGTGCACGTTTTATAAAGATTGTAAATGTATGCAAAAAGCATTTTCTTTAAAACCCAATCAAATGTTTTGGCGCGAAATACTTCGCCCCTCCACTGTTCTGACGTTACGTTTGCTAGTTCCTTTCAAAATAAAAGTTCATTCATTTGCTCACAAATGCGCCCTAAGTTAAAGAAAATGCTCGTCAAATATTCCAAAATATGTGTAAAATATTTCATGTCTTTTTATTTATTTCAATACTATATATGTGAACGTATTAAAACATTCAGAATAAAATAATTATTAATTTGAACTCTGTTAAACAAGCTCACACTCATAAATGTGTCATGGTTGATGTCAGGTATTTTTATGACAATGTCACATGCTTTATCAAAGATACCTACGTCTTTAATTGACATTATACTTTTATATATATATATATATATATATATATATATATATATAATGTGTGTGTGAAGTGTTAGCATGTAAAAGACGCACACATCCTCACAATAATTGATAAGATCAAGAATCCGTTATTTGTTCATTTCAACTGTCATTGACTGTGTTGTCAAATCAAAACAAATTTTGTATTTTATATCTGCAAAACACATGTTCAGAGTCCAGATTTCTTCATGATTTGGAGAAACAAATGTTTTATTTTTTTGGCACAAAACAAAAGGAACCATCAGATGCTAAAACAGTATAAAAAAATGAACAAATCTCTTGTTTTAATTGCCTTTTTCTAACTCTCCCGTCTTATCTGTAAATGGTGTTTGTATGTGCAATACACCTATTACTCTGCGTTAAAATTCAGAAAGGTGCCACACAGAAAAACAAATGTGTGCATAAATGTCCTCATGTCCATAATATGTACTGTATTTCAATATATGTGATGTTTTATATTTTATTATATGAATTGGTGTAGCATTTCTATGTGAAATACATCTGATGTTTAAGCTCAGGGATCCTTGATATCTACGGTTGCCAACCATCTCATGAAATACAGAATGGTCCCGTACCTGGACACTAAAAAATAAGCCAATGAGCAGCCAAAGTTACCTATCCATCAATCAGTTCTGCAGCCAATGGAGTCACAGTCCCTCCTACAGGGGTTTGTTTTGTGGCGGTGCGCTGAAACACAGCTCTGCTTTTAGATATAACTAATGTTAGCACTGTGTTTCCTCCCACACACGGTGGCGACTCAAAAGTGTCCGTACGTGTGAATGTGTGAGTGTGTGTGTGTCGCCCTGTGAAGGACTGGCGCCCCCTCCAGTGTGTGTCCTGCCTTGCGCCCAGTGATTTCGGGTAGGCTCCGGACCCACCGCGACCCTGAACTGGATAAGCGCTTACAGACAGTGAACGAATGGATGAATAACTTATGATGAATTAGGGTAAAACTATTTTTTTATTGACTTTATAGACAGTTAGATGCTAAAGCAATGTTTGTAAGTGGTAATACAGCATTTGCAAACCACATAGACTAACCCCCACCCCCATAAGGACCATACTTTATTTATATTTCAGAAAGTTGGCAACACTTTTATATTAAACTTTGAAACAGTTATTTGTGAAGTGTGTGGTGAGAGTCATAGGAGAAAGAGAGGAAGAGAGGAAGAGGTGAGGAGACAGGGGAGGTGGACTTACGGTCATTGCACTGAGTGCCGGTGTAGGAGGTCATGGAGCAGTCACAGGTGTAGTTCTCCCACTGCTGGATGCAGATGCCCATGTTGGCACAGGAGTCCTCCTGGCATGTGGTGCTAGGACCTACAGTGGCAGAGCACAGGGATGTAACAGTACAGTAGAGGCGTCCGTGCTCCGTTAGGTGCCATGCAGGTGTGCACTTCAGTGAGCATGCAGTCAGGTTAGTAGTGGTACTCCATAAAAATAAATAAAAAAATAAATAACGCCCAAAAAAAAAAATAAACTTTATAAAACACACTGGGCCAGGGGCATTCTCTTTGAGTAGGTTTTAGTCATGTACAGAATACAATACAGTGTGTGTGCACAGACAAAGCACAGTGCTTCAGACATTCTCCATGTGGCTTCATCCAGGTGGGTTCATACAGAGCCAGAAACCACGTAGAGACACAGGGAAGAAAACGACATTTAAGAGCAAAAGGCTGTACATATGCCAGTATGTACATTTTTGTTTTTTTGTTTTTTGGTCATAGAAATCCTAAGGAAGGCCAGTGTCTACACATCAGCTGTGTGTGTGACTGTCAGCATGTTTCAGACACACAGTGTGTTTGTCCACACACTCCGTCTCCCTTTGTGAGGGAATGTGGGGTGAACACATGGCAACCCAAGTTAACATTAGGGAGACACAGCACATTCCCTCAAGAAAGAACCACAAGAAAATGAAGGTTTGCAAGAGTAACCTTGGTTAAGTGCAGTTTTTCTTAAAGAGGAATTCAGCTGATTTCCTTTTCCCAAATTCTGCATACTTCAATAATAAAGATGTAAACAGAGTCACTGAGGCTCTTTTGAGGTGAAATGCTAAAGTCACAATAGTTTCATACTCGATTCAGTGGTTTGGGATGGGGTTAAAGAAGCCTAATGCCAGGGGCTTCATACCCCTCTAGCCCACACTTGGAGTTGAGCATGGTGGCCTTATCTCATGTGCAGGTGCTTGAGAGAATCCCATTTCTGAGTCCATGCTGTATGTTGTTTGAAGTAGCTGAGCTGACTAATTATATGCTGTGGGTCTACAAACCTTTGGATGTACTGTGGATTTTGGTATACCGTCATGGAACTAGCTCACTCACTCAGTTATATGTTCACACATACTCACTCATACATGCTTAGCCAAAAAGAGTCTGTTCACAGGGGGCTTGCTATTGAGGGGTAGGAATCAAATACATCTTGTGTTCTTGTTAATACACTATGGTAGAGGCACACACAGGCCAAATAACTTACATTTTATTAGATGTATCATATACATTAAGCTCAAAAGACATGTGCTGGTCCAATGGTCATTTTACAACCCCCGTAACACAACGTGAGTTGGTAAGACCCTGTACAAACGCAGCATTTCACGTGAAATCCTCTCTGAATGAGTTTGTTTACATCCCAACCACTGATTTATGCAGAATGTTTAAAGAATCCGCAGAATTACCCTTTTAACAAGACATTGGTGTTAATAAGGGGTTAAACACGCACAAAATGAGTCAAACTCAAAAGACCAAAAGTGCATTTGCTGTGTAATGCTTAGTGTGTTAAAATGAGTGTTATATCACAACATAAAATGATTCACCCCATCTTTTATTTACGGCTGAAACAATTAGTAGGAAGATAGAGAGAGTCGTAACAAACCGCAGGCAACTTGTTTTTTAAGTGGGGATTAATGACTGGATACAGTCGGCGGACCCCGTTTATCTAGAGACGGATTCTGTGAGGGTTCAGCCTTCAGTGACACTCTGAGAAAAAGGAGCCAAGCTTCGCTATCTGCTCAAACGCATGCCAACTTTGGGACTCTAAAAAACAAAAAAAAAGGACTTTGAAAATTACATTCTTAAGGTCAAATATCTCATTATCGGAACTGACTGCTCCATTTCAGACAGAGCGCCTGAGCCGCGGGCTCCTTCTCCTGTTTGTTTTGGAAGTTGGTTTGTTTACCCGCTCTCTGGTTTTTCTTTCTGAGAATGCACTTTCCTACAATCTCCACTTGCCAACACTACATTAATTTGAGTCTGTCAATATCACATGGGCCGCGGCTAAAAGCGCATCAGGACACGGAATGGTCTTTGAATTTTGATTAAAGTCCAGGCACGCTGGCATTTTCAAGCTGAATAGACACAACTGTCCTTTTAATTAGCTTGCTAATCATATTCCCAATCAGAGGGCCTCTCTCTCACTCTCTCTCTCTCTCTCTGTCTGTGTCTTCACCGAATGGTAAGGAGAGACCCATGGTGAGATTTTAATGGATTTTCCAGCGCGAGTCGGGACAGTCTACAGCAGCCACTCTGGGATGAGCCTCATTAGCATAAAACGGGAACAAGACAAGATACAGCAAAACAAGATCAGGAGACGTAATTATACAGGACGGCTAATGTTTTATTTATGCACACTCTCTTATTGCCGCCATCGCTTTGCTCATCTCTCTCTATCCAGCTCCAGCCTCCGGAAAAGCCATTATGGCGAGACCGTTTGAAAGAAGTGAACCATTTTATACCAAGACATTGTAGTAGTGGAGTGAGTATAGGGCCCTCTTCGTGTCTGGGTGTTAGATAAAAGTAAGTAACAAAAATAATATTAAAAAATAATCAAAAATAAACAAAAAAAAAAATCAATCTGACACGAGACATTACACAGAGCAGCTTTCAGCCGAGCTCAGAAATGGAATTGAACCTTCTACCTTGTAGGTCTGCTTTGATGAAACCAACTTTGTTAGCAAAAGAAACAGGAAAGCGAAAAAAACAAACAAAGAGTCGAACAGGTTAGTAGGTGGTCAATGACTTTCGTTAATAAAGCGACCGCTTTACTAACAGACATGCACTACCATTCTTAGGAAGGGTTTTGCAGGAGAAATCTACTCTACTATGGGATTAGAAATAAGAAGAATAACAGTAACAATGGGCTGACACTAAAATGGCTGGTAGGAGATCGTATGAAGCCCCTCTCTCTGACAGAGAAGCCACACGGTGCCCTACATGTCTACTGATGTTCAACACAAAATGCAGTGCTTTGGTGAATGTCTATATTATGCAGAAATACATCAGAACATATGAATTAGCATGGATAGGCTGTGCACTCTTCATTAAACTGAATGCACCTGTAACAGTGAGGGGAAATGTCCTTATCTCTCTGCAGGCCTCGAGTGCTAGCATACATTTCTGCACAGACCTACAAGCTAAACTACACTCTAATATATACATGAGTACATATATTTGTGAATAAAATAATAAACACTGCTTAAGCAAACATAAGAGTTAGGGTGATACAGATAAGGGGACATTCAGTTTCCTAATTTAAGTCTAAAGAGTACAAAAAAACCGTTCTGTTTCCCCTTTAGCATTGTAGCCAGTCAACGCCACTACTGTGAGCTTCCTCCTTCCTAAGCTGTGGCGCATCATTGCCATCTAGTGAATGAGAAGCCCCATTACACCATGGTGCACATTCACCGCAATACCACTTCAGCCAAAGTCCAACCAAGACGGAGCCATTCTGTAGGCCTCAGCCTTTATATTGTGCACATACATGTTCTCTCATGCTCTCACTGAACAGAAAGACCTACTCACGTTCGCTTTTCGACGCTGTGCAGGAGAGATAAATGTAAGACACATAGAAAAAGGCGCACGTCATGTGTGAAATGCTACTGACCAACAGATGGAAGGGCACATCTTTTTTTGGGGGGGGGATAAGCCGCTAGCAGGGCATTTAATGAAAATGTCACAACAATTGAAATGTACGTGGCTCTCTGATAAGTCTAGAGTTGTTAAATACAAGCTGTGTTTATTCTCCTAAAAATAGAATTCCACTAGAACTCAAAAACTGGACATTTAGCAGATGTTGAGTACTGTTTCCTGGAGTAAGGTGAGAGCACTACGCACAAATGTAGAGCACTACGCTTGTCTTATATGTTATTTTCATTAATTGCTCGTTTTATTCAGGAACAGATATTGTGTCATTCCACAGCTCTGTTACTGAAGATTGTTAGAGAAGGAATAATAAGTAAATAAATATATTTGCTTATTACATTTACCAGCACCAAACCGTGAAGGGCCCGGAGGTCAGAGGGGGAGTGAACCTTTAGTGTGTATTTCATCATCATTTAAAAAATACATGCATGCATTTAAAAGTAATCTCTACTTTAACCTTTTTTCTCATTCCTGTCTCGTGCTATAAACTGGCAACTTCACATTCATTTAACTCTAATCCATTAGAAAACACATTACTGAAGTTTAAAATGTCACAACGAAACACGAAACAAATTTGAGTGACAATATTTTATTGAAAAATAAATAAATGAATAACACCAACATTAGGAAGGCTTTTGGAAAGCCCTCCGTCAAAGACAACACTTAAATGTGTGAAAAATGAGGAAGACATGATGGACCTTTTATTTCATGATTGATGGAAAAATCACTTCTGTCCAAAAACCAAGCAAAACTGAACAAATCAAAATCAAGAAAGAATCAGAGGAAGCATTAAAGGGTGAACAAAAAAAATTCAAAACACAACAGAAAGCATTCACCGAACACAAAACTAAACAAAAAATATTGACATGATTTTATATAAGTTCATATGCACTAAATAATGGTAAATGTTGTCCATGCGAATGTTTGGCATTTCATATGTAACATATATGATGTTTACATTCAGAGGGCCGGGGGGTGGGGGGCTGAAATGATTATGAATTTGGTGGCTTTGACTGGGCTTACACTCGTATTAATGTTTTCATTGAACACACAGCTACAATCAGTAAAATGACCAGATAACAATTTGGATAATAGCTTAATTTAGAGTAAGATACAGGTCAATTCCAATTTCCTGTCTTGGGTTTACGTATTATTTGAACGATCAGAGATGTACAACTCTTCAGATCACTGTGCTCCAGTAGAACAGCTTCAGCAATCCCACGTATAACACTTCTGCAAAGTCTACATTTTCAAGTGTGTACAGTTTACTGGGTGAGTCTTTAAACACAAAAGGATAATCATATAATCTACAGAACTTGGATACTGTATCCAGTAATCAAAAATAATCAAGTACATTAAGGACGGTCAGAGCTCCATTTTGCCTCAGAATACTGCAAGGTGGTAAATATTATTTTAAAAATACCCTAACAGATCATGTACAGATCCTTATGTTACCACGGGGTCGTATGGTAAATATCAACTATAGCTTGGCTGACTGCATGACCAATGTGGCCTATAAGATTGCGGAGTGGCCCGTCAGTCATTGGCTCTAACAGACAGCCGTATGGGTGACAGATGTGACAAGCAGGGTTAGTAGGATGGTGTGGGGGCTCAATGAGATGGTGGTGGAGCTACTGTTAGCATTGATGAGGAAGAAAGGGCTCCTGGAGCTGGAGTTGTAAGAGGGTGTACCTTCGCATCCACGCTCAATCTGTCCACTGCGGAACAGAGCGTCGTTTATCAGGTCAGGCAGACGGCCGTTCAGGTCCACGGACGCCAGGCAGCCCTTAAAGCCTTCTCTCGAGGCTACGAGTTTGGGGAGGCTGTTGTACATGTTGGGTCCCAAACCAGCGATGTAGAGGTCTCCTGGAAATCAGATGGAAGCTTATGAAGTCTGGATCCGTAATACAGTAAACCAGAGGTCACTGTATCAGGTTCCAGACCTGGATTTTACAATGATATGATGCTATACCTGGCCAGTCAGGAGCTTTGTCAGTTGTAGCTATTGTGTTTTACTGGATGTGTACAGGATTTGAAGACCGTAACCATTTGAAGGTCCATTTTTTTAAATTAAGCCTTTAGAATATACGCAGACACAGCTGCAAAGCACTGAACAGCATCGGTTGTGGAAGATTCTGTTAAATGTGAGTGAGTGTGTCAGTGGGTGAATTACAAACCAGTTTCATGAGGTGCTTTACATCTAAAAATAACTATGAGAATGTGTTTACTGGACACTCAACAGTAACCCTGATTCATCTGTAATTAAAAGTTTGTGTTAGCTTTTATCCTGTCCTTATTCACTTTCTGACCACAGGACTGCACATGGCTAAGTATCTTAAGGCCATTTGCATTCAGACATTAACCCTCATGAGCACTGAAAAAACAGAAACCAATGTCCTGTAAGAGGGTCTGACTAATGTGCTTTGTTTTGTGTTCTGTATTGTTTCTTGTTTGTGCTCCCGTGACTGTTTCCCCCTGTCTTGTGTCTGCTTCCTGCTTGTTTCCTGGTCATGTGATACCCTTCCCATGTGTTTCTAGTGTCACGTGTCTTAATTAGTGTCCAGGTGTTTCTTGTTTGTGCTGTCGTTATATAGTCCTTGTCAGTGGGTACTGTTTGGTAGGTCATTGTATGTATGTTTGCTTGATGGTGACGGGGTTTAGCCTTGCCCTGGGTTTAGCCTTTAGCTCTGTTTATAGTTTAGCCTAGTCCTTTGTTTAGCTTCCCTCTGTCTAGTTACCTTTTTGTTTACTGTTAATTAAATCTCCTGTATATACCTCATTACTTACTCCTTGACTACTCCTACACACCCCCACCATTATTACACTGACAGGACCTGTCTAAGAAGACCGTTTTACTGACTCTGTCCTGGACATTCTCATGTTGTTCTAAAATACAGGACCAGTCTCTGAGGAGTAATTTTCTGCATTGAGTTCAGCATCTGCTCAAATTATGCTTCTTGCTCATGTTGTAGAAATTATTTTTTAGGGTTTTTTTCATCACTTCTATTTAAGCAGTGCTTTTTTTACATTTTCAACACAGAGCAAGTGTAAGACAATGCACATGTTTTCAGATTCCAAATTAGGTAAAGAATTGATTCACATTTATATATATTTTAATTATACCAAACATTGTCACCCATCATTAGACTTCACTATTTCTACCGTTTGCTAGGACTCCCATATTATCACACTGCCAACAACCTACAATGGTGAAGGAGAACCCATGCTCCCAGCCACCACTTCTTTTTTCACTGCTTCTAATGTAAAGCCAATGGACAGAGAAGGAGAGCACCCAAGTCTGTCTTATCAGTGGACAGATGACTGTGTTTGGTTACACATTGCACAATGTGATGTAGAAGGATGAGAGGTCATCCTACCCACCCAATTGTGCTCTTTCAGACTCCCAGTGTTGATTTCATTCAGATTTTAAAGGAACATGACTCTACTGAGCTTTAACTGCATTACAGACTTTATAGATCTGTGTAGCTCATATTTATAAACCTTATCCAACAGAGCATTTCCATCTGTTATACATACAGGCCTTTTTAAACATCATTTGTGCTCTAAGGCCTCAAAAAAAGAGAGATGCTGTTCTTGGATGATTGCTCTTTGTAGTGTATAAAGTTGCTAAGCCCTCAAAGCAGACATGACTTTCTACAGAAATCAACAAAGTCAATTTTAGACAAAAACAAACTGGAAACTAGGCTGTAAACAATGATTTGAGTATTTTAGCCATTTTTACCTCAAAGGTACTGACTGCAGAATTTCACAGGTGTAATAATTGCACTAAAGATCAGTCATGAAACGTGACTCTATTCATTGTTAAAAATGGCAAAATTTCACGTTGGCAATAACTAATAAAGGGTGGGCCATTTATATGGATACCCCTTAATAAAATGGGAATGGTTGGTGATATTAACTTCCTGTTTGTGACACATTAGTATATGAGAGGGGGGAAACTTTTCAAGATGGGTGGTGACCATGGCGGCCATTTTGAAGTCGGCCAAGAATGGCCCTACTCTCTTTGTACCCCATATACCACACCATACCATCAAGACGTGCAGCACCTGAAACTACGGATACTGGAAGCCCGTACTAGCATTTCTCCTGCGGTGTTGCTATCAGTGTGTGAAGAGTGGGAGAAGAGGGTTGCATTGACAATCCAACACAATGCGCAGCACTTTGAAAACATTTTTTAAGTGGTCAAAAACTTGTAAATTACTCATGAAGGAATAAAGTTACGTTAAAACCAAGCACACCATTGTTTTTATTGTGAAATTCCCAATAAATTTGATGTGTCACATGACCCTCTTCCCATTGAAAAACAAAAAGTTGGATACAAAATGGCCGACTTCAAAATGGCCACCATGGTCACCACCCATCTTGAAAAGTTTCCCCCCTCCCATATACTAATGTGCCACAAACCGGAAGTTAATATCACCAACCATTCCATTTTTATTAAGGTGTATCCATATAAATGGCCCACTCTGTATATTATCCCAGTAACACCACTATTGATTATTCATTTGTAACAGTGTCACACAGTACCATGCCTCAGTCAGATGAATAACAGAATAAAAAGTGGAATCTGCCGAATTAAGCATGGTGCCAAATGAGTTACAGTCCTTAACTGTACATGTATGTAGTAAGTGGCTATGTTTACATGCAAATTAGACAGATTTTCAAAATGGATTTAATGGTCTGATTATTAACAATTTAACAAACTGCATGTAAACACAACCAGTGAGCAGTCAGTGTGTATTACTCAAACTGTGTCCACTTACCTTTCAGATCCAGGTTCTTTGCACCATTGACAACCTGGCTCACAGCCTTGGCGTCTATTTTCAAGATATGGAGGTTGCTGTTATCTCTGGTGATGACTACATTATGCCACTGGTTATCATGCAGAGCTCTGTCACTGTTCCCCTTGATGAGGTTTGGACCATTGCCAAGGTCAAACACATAGTGGACGTACCTGTAAAGGGAAAACTGAGAGTGAGTGTCTCTTTTTATTATCAGAAACTGTCAAGATTTTAAAGACCTCATGAATTTTTACAGATGCAATTCCTCTGTACTTTTATACGCAGATAACGTGCATAAAAATCCCCCTCCAGGCTGCTGGATGAAAAATATGTACACTGTCATCTTATAACTCTGCTTGGGGCATAATATATTGTCTGTTTTAAATTAAAAAGGTAACCTGGCTGCCTTAAAACGTCTATGAAGCTAAACTAACAGAATAGACATGCATCGTAGGGTGTTGTAAGTGTTTGTGTGTGAGGTTCAGCATTTTTTATTGTGACTGAAAATAATGTGCATAGAACCTTTGTGAATTATTTCTAAAATCAAGTGTATTATTTAAAGGACCGTAATACAGACTTCATATCCAAACCTTTGGGATGCAATGGCAGATGGAAATATAATCAGAATGCAACAATGTACATATAATTTAAACCCTGTTTTTAACTGTAAATATTACAAAGACAATATTTCAAATAAATATTGAAACAGAGAAATGCTATTTTTTAAACAATATACTTGTGATACCACACTCCAGTCTAGGTTTTCTCTTTCTTTCTGTTCATGACAGAGCAAAGGCATCTTGTGTTTTTAGACAACAGAGAGGACTACAGACTTTGAAAAGCATGAACCGAGATGAGAATATTGTTCTATTCCTGCTCCATAGGTGGGAAATATTGATGCATTTTTGCTGTTTCTGATTACATAAGGTGTAATGTCTCCAAATTATGGAAAATGCTACAAAACTAAACAACTCGAGTTACAACTGATCATTCATTCATTATCTGTAACCGTTTATCCAATTCAGGGTCGCAGTGGGTCCAGAGCCTACCTGGAATCATTGGGCACAAGGCGGGAATACACCCTGGAGGGGGCGCCAGTCCTTCACAGGGCAACACACACACACACACACACATTCGGACACTTTTGAGTCGCCAATCCACCTACCAACGTGTGTTTTTGGACTGTGGGAGGAAACCGGAGCACCCGGAGGAAACCCACACGGACACGGGGAGAACACACCAACTCCTCACAGACAGTCACCCGGAGGAAACCCACGCAGACACAGGGAGAACACACCAACTCCTCACAGACAGTCACCCGGAGGAAACCCACACAGACACGGGGAGAACACACCACACTCCTCACAGACAGTCACCCGGAGGAAACACACACAGACACAGGGAGAACACACCAACTCCTCACAGACAGTCACCCGGAGGAAACACACACAGACACAGGGAGAACACACCACACTCCTCACAGACAGTCACCCAGAGGAAACCCACGTAGACACAGAGAGAACACACCACACTCCTCACAGACAGTCACCCGGAGGAAACACACACAGACACAGGGAGAACACACCAACTCCTCACAGACAGTCACCCGGAGGAAACACACACAGACACAGGGAGAACACACCACACTCCTCACAGACAGTCACCCAGAGGAAACCCACGCAGACACAGAGAGAACACACCACACTCCTCACAGACAGTCACCCGGAGGAAACACACACAGACACAGGGAGAACACACCAACTCCTCACAGACAGTAACCTGGAGCAGGAATCGAACCCACAACCTCCAGGCCCCTGGAGTTGTGTGACTGCGACACTAACCTGCTGCACCACCGTGCCGCGTTACAACTGAGTATCTTTGGTAATTACAAACCGTGAATAAAAATGTACAGACAAACTTACAGTTAAGCTTCAGCCACGTAGAAATAACAGTAGTTCCCCCCTCAAACATACTGTCGGACCTTAAAAGACATGGAGCTTCCGAATGTAAACAAACCAACAAGAACAGCATTTCCCCACAATTGTAGACAAAAGTTGAAAATAATTTGCATTCTGTTTATATTTACATTTTACATTTTCTGAATATGGAGTTTGTAAAAAAATCACTTTCTATTCTTCTGTATAAAACATTTCAGTGAGGATTGAAATGCATTCATACGCATAACTATTAGAGAGGTCAGGTACTGATGATGGATGATTGTTTCTGGATCACAAACAACACTCCAAATCATCCCAAACATTCTGGATGGTGCTCCTCAGCCCATTGCTGGGGGGCATTGTTTCTCTCTAGCCCAGGCTTGGCATTTAACATTGTGACCTTAAGCTCGAACTGAGCTGTTCCGCATGGTTGTTGTACGCATTGTGTGTATAAAAACATCAGACGCATTTGTCAACACTGGGTGCATTAAAGTAAAGTTCAAAACTCACGAGGCACTAAAGAGAAAAATATATAGAAGAAGAAAGGTGCAACACTCACAATACACCGTCTATTACATTATTAGAAGCTCCTTGTAAGAGTTCCTTATAAGAGTTCCTTGTAATTGGGCCATTTTTGTGTTTGTGTGGTTTTAACAGCACATAGTGATAATTTAACCCTTTCCTCACCACCCTGTCAAAAGCTGTAATTGAACCCTGTCTTACCCTTTCACTAGCTCCACAGCAATGAAATCACTTCCATCTCCGCTGTTGAAGAGGATGATGCCGTCTGGAGAGGTGGTTTTGAACTGGAAGAAAAGGTGCATGGACGTGTAGGCCTGCAGTGTGGCCAGGCTCAAGTAGCTGCTCTTGGCTTTGAAGGTCACGGGGTCAGCGATGATGGAGCGCATCCCGAAACGTGCGTTTAGCTCACAGTAGTCGATGTCTCCGTTCTTGCACAGGTCGATGTACAGCAGACCGTTGAACTTGAGGCTCTGCAGGTGGCCGATGAAGCTGGACGGGATGTGGGAGACGAAGCGCCGCTCGGTCATCACGCCCGTCTCTATGTTGTGGAACTCTAGCCGGGTGTGGTCACCCACCATCTGACCTGCAACCACAGCAGGTTGGGAGGGGGCGGGGAAGGGGCGGGGGAGGAGAAGAGAAAGGCAGCTATACTACTCCTTCAAAAGACTTCAAACTGCAGCTTCATCTGCAGCCGTATTTGCCCTTCACCTTTCAAATGTGGAATCCAAGTAAAGACCTTATCATGCAACTTTTGACAAAAAGGTTTTTTTTTCTCCTATTTTTCCCTAAAGAAAATACCTTGAAAATAAGAGTGTGATGTCATTTTTTTTATATATTCAGTGGCTTTAGTTGGCACAGAATTTCAATAAGAGAACCTACGGCACAATACATTTTTCTTTTCTTGGCCATATCTCAGAATTTTTCCAAAAAAAATAAAAAATACTATAAATGTCCAGAAGCAACATGCTGTAAACGTACGCAAGCTGTTTAACAGTCACCATTAGAGCATCATGGTACTAAGAGACTTTTAGCAGTCTCTTGGCAAAAGGTCTGTCTATGTAACACTACAATCATGGCCATTTTATAGGATGTGCACTGTTATTACACCTAAAGGAAAGCAAACTGAATGTACACAGGTCACAGAGGTATTTTATTATATTTGCAGTACATGCTAGAATATGTATTTGGGTAAGTTTGCTCTCTTTCAGATTCAAATCCAAGGGAAGTACCTTCAGCTACGTCATCGTCAACAGTGAGCTTGTAGGTTTTACCACGCCGGATCACCCGCACCGTATGCCACTCATTGTCATTGAGTTTTTGTCCAGCATACAGTGTCTCTGGTCCCTTGCCTGAGAACGACGGTCGTGAAAAGTTAATGCCATTCTTATTTGTTCACTCTTAATCAAACCTTTGCTTTCTATCTTAAGGACAAAGGGCATTGTTTCTGTGTTATATGCATGTATGTAAACGATGTCAAATTTAGAGATGTGTAAAAACCGCTTTAAATTACACTGTAATCAATATTAATTTTTTAAATTTTTTAAATTGTAAGAAAGCAGAAGTTTGATTCAAAATGACTAAATGACAATACAGAATAAAACATTAGTCTGAACTTTATGAAGTATTGCTAAACAAAGCACATGTATTTATTTATTTATTTTTGCTCAAATTTCAGGTATTGGAAAAATCTATCATGAAAAAAAGCATCAGTAACTTAACCCCAATGGCTTTTACTCACGAACAGGTCTTGACTCACCGCTCACTCCTACAGCTGCAACAAACTCTCTTCAGTTTGGCTACAGGAAATTTAATTAAATGTAAGATTATTTTTTCTCGCAGTGCTATAAAAACTCAGGGCTTTGGAGAACGCTGAGCTGAAACACCTGGAGAGAATGTTCATGAATAAATTTGTCCCTGAATTTAAAACATAACAGTTCCGCAGCATGACTATAATATATTACATTACAATTAAAATGACTTGCTCGCTCATTTTCATAACTGAACACACTCAGACACAGGGGTTTCTCAGATCAGGGGCTTGAACTTGAGGCCACAAAATGCGTTACATTTGAAAGGAATTACCTAGGTTGTTTAAAAGAGAGCAGGGTTCAATATTTCTTTAGCCAGAGCCTGAGGCACTAAAAATGCAAAGGCTATGGCCCAAGTGGCTGTTTGCCTTGGAGATATGTGTATTTATATATGTATGTATATGTAAGATATATGTGTGTGTGTGTGTGTGTGTGTGTGCGTGTGTGTGTGTGTGTGCGTGTGTGTGTATGTACAGTGGAACCTCTACCTACGAACTTGATCCGTTCCGTGACCCGGTTCGTAAGTGGAAAAGTTCATTTCTCGAGTCAATTTTCCACATTTAAAATAATGGAAAAGCAATTAATGGGTTCCAGCCCCCACCCCGAAAGTTACCCTATTTGCACTGATATATGTTTACAGCACTCTCAATTTAATAAAAAAAATACATGTAGCGTTACTAAAAATAAAAGAGAAATACAGTGGTAACAGTAATAAAAAAGAAATAATAAAGTTTTAAGTGGTTACACATCGCTACCTTGAAGACGTGACGACTGGCTGGAGGAGTAACACAGGCACTGGCTGTATGACGGGAGGTGGGGGGGTGGAATAACGGAGACTAGGCGGTGAATGTGGGGAGACGAAGCGTAGATACGGTTTAACTTAGCACGAATTTCGATGTCTGCTATTTACACTAATGCTAAATTGCTAAAGCTACAATTCGCTAATCTTAAAAGCTCACTGAAGTCTGGGCGCTGGGAGACTCGCCGATTGGGGTCAGTGGCCATTTCCATCCGCCGGCTCTGCGGAGGCTCGGGTTCGTTTCTAGAATCGTGGTTCGTTGGTGGAGGCAAAAAATATTCAAATGTCCAGTTCGTATCTTGGAAAATTCATTAGTAGAGGTTCCACTGTATATGCAAGCAACTTATATTGCATATGATGGCACTCGTAAAGCATAAACATTTCAGTGTTCCTTAACAGGATTGGCAACTCAAAAGTGTCCGTAGGTGTAAGTGTGTAGTGAGTGTGTGAGTGAATGTGTGTGTGTGTCTGTGTTGCCCTGTGAAGGACTGGCGCCCCCTCCAGGGTGTATTCCTGCCTTGCGCCCAATGACTCCAGGTAGGCTCTGGACCCACCGCGACCCTGAACTGGATAAGCGGTAGTATATTATTAGTATATTATAGTAGCCTCCATACTCACTCACGGTAGAATTACGAAGCCCAAATCCTGACCTAAACCCATTAATTCTCTTTCCTCCACATATATGATGTAACAACTTTTATTTTGACAATATCCCTCTACTTCGAAAATAACTAAAGTGGTTGATGCAAATATGATAAGCTACTTTTTTAATACACATTAAACTGCTGTAGTCTCTGCACGATGTCTTCCATTTATTCAAACATGTTCTAGAAGATGTGATGCAGTCTTATTTTAAAACAAGCAATGCATCAAATGTGTAAAAACATTGTGATAAAACTGACCGAGCTACAGCTCCACAGTGCTGCTTCAGTCTGCACATGCCATCAGTGCTTCTGCGCATCCAGTGGCATACGTTCCATCCAGATTTAGAAATAAACCTGACATATATTTCCTCAGTAAGTGTAACAGGTTTTGAATTCCACTGTTTGAAGAACAGGTTCCTAAACACGACTAAGCAAATGGGATTTAAAAGCCAGTTCTATGAAAATGCTTTGCATCTAGATAATGGCAATTAAAGCCGCACTGTGTAACTTTTGAGGATCTGGCGACCTCTCTGGTGGAAATGTGCAATTGCACACAACATTTGGAAGAATATTTTGTAACGTCCATCCATCCATCCATTATCTGTAACCGCTTATCCAGTTCAGGGTCGCGGGGGGTCCAGAGCCTACCTGGAATCATTGGGCGCAAGGCGGGAATACACCCTGGAGGGGGCGCCAGTCCTTCACAGGGCAACACAGACACATACTCACACATTCACACCTACGGACACTTTTGAGTCGCCAATCCACCTACCAACGTGTGTTTTTGGACTGTGGGAGGAAACTGGAGCACCCGGAGGAAACCCACGCAGACACAGGGAGAACACACCACACTCCTCACAGAGAGTCACCCAGAGCGGGAATCGAACCCACTATTTTGTAACGTGGGCTGTGTTTTTTTTTTATTGAGTTGCATTTGGGCAATACATGGCACCACAGGTTGTGTTGCTGCCACAGAGCTCCAGGGTCTTAGGGGTCCTGGGTTCAACTCTTGCCTTGTGTCACTGTCTGTGAGGTGTTTGGCATGTTCTCTGCCCTGGTTTCCTCCCACGTCCTCTCATTATATGCTGATTGGAAAAACAAGAACTGCCTACATGTGAGTTTGTGAGTGACTGGGACTGGGAAATGGACTGATGCCCTATTCAGGGGCTTCTTCAAGGGAATGGATCTGATGAGTGAAAACTGTACTGGATGCTTTTTTTTTCTAATTTTCTAAAGAGGATTCAGTAAAAGCAGGGACTTCCAAGAAAGAGAGTGAATGATCTCCTGGTGTTATTTGCATTTTTAGAGCTGTGTGTCACATTGATACGTACAGACATATGACAGTGACCAAAAACCAAATTCGGTGCAATCATGTTCATCTCAGACTATTCCAGGTTTCCAGGGTGACTCAGCAGTCCTACGTCTTGTGATTTTAAACAAACAAAGCACCAAAATGTACTGAATTTCAAGCTTGCGCCACATGATTCAGTGTGAGTTGGTGGGTGAGGGAGTGAGGGAGTGAGTTACAAGTCAATTCCATGAGGCACTTCACATCAAAAAAGACAAGTACATTACAAGGCATCATTTTCTTCATGGTGGTGAAGGGTTAAAGCACATTTCAAAACTTATTTCAGAAGTTCAGAGTTGTGCAAACTAACTTCTCCCTTCTTCTCAGCACAATTTCCTTCTAAGAATAAGCAATTTGTCTCCTTCCAACTCTCATTTAAAGTCACAGCACTACTTTAAACTGAGTCACTGAACAGCTCAGATGGCCCCTGCAAGGTCGCACTAAATCAGGAATGATTGAGACTTTGAAAAGTAACCCATGGAGACAAATTAGACACCAGCCAGAGAGTGCAGTATATTCTAGAAACATAATCATACATGTCACTTATATCTCTAAAATAGCTCTTTCTCCTGCTCAGGCTTATATAAATGACCTCAGACTCCCGGCGAAGAGCTCTCACAGCCACAATCGCCGCAGTTTCAGTGACCAAAAGTACTAATAAATGCATTAAAAATAAACGCTAAGTGTTTGTACATGCTGCACTGAGGTTGTGTATGCACAGGGGAGACGTGGTGGAGCTCTGGGCGCAATTAATTAACCTGATTAAAAGAGAGTTCATCACAGCAGCAGTGAAATTGCATTGATCTGAAAGATGGAAATTGCAAGCCGATGGAGGTAAAGGACGTGAGACTAATCTAGCATAGCGACGGCCGAGAATTTGACAAGCTATCTACCGCTCGCGCCGCATGATTGATGCAGACACTTTATGATGGCGTCCCCTGGCCCCAAATCATGGACAGCGTCAACACGCACTCACTAACACTCTTCAATTACACTCATATGAATTTCATACAAGCCATTTACAGATTAGTACACTGACGCACATGTTCTCTCCCTCTCTCCTTGTGTTCGATTGGTCACAATGCTAGCTCGCTAACCGTCGAACACGAGTTAAAGATTAATCTGAATAAACAAATCGAGGTTATTCGAAAACCACATTGATATTAATATAGTACAAGACACATCCCTGGATTTCTCTCATTTATCATTTCTTTGACACTCAAATTTTGAGAGATAATAAATAAAATACTGTGAGGAGTTGGTGTGTTCTCCCCGTGTCTGCGTGGGTTTCCTCCGGGTGCTCCGGTTTCCTCCCACAGTCCAAAAACACACGTTGCAGGTGGATTGGTGACTCAAAAGTGTCCGTAGGTGTGAGTGTGTGAGTGAATGTGTGTGTGTCTGTGTTGCCCTGTGAAGGACTGGCGTCCCCTCCAGGGTGTATTCCCGCCTTGCGCCCGATGATTCCAGGTAGGCTCTGGACCCCCCGCGACCCTAAATTGGATAAGCGGTTACAGATAATGGATGGATGGATAAATAAAATATTTCCTAAGAGGGCAACCAAAGCCTATTCATGAGTAAAAGCAGCTTATTTTTGCAATTAAAGCAAAATAAACTTAAAAAAGTATTATTAAAAAGAACACTTTTCTTTGAAGCACACTAAGCACAAGAAAATAAATACAAACACATTTAGTTATAGATAAGGGACTTCATTACAGATGGAGTCTGTTGATTAATCACACTGCGTTTCCTCAGGAAACAGAGCACTAAATGAATATTAACTTTACCATACAATACCATTTATGGTTTTCTTTTTTGAATAAAATCAAGCAATTATATGGGCTCAATTTAGCTACAATTAACGTCCTTAAGTCATGATATTCAATCAATTGTCTAAATGTGTAAGTGTGAATGTGTAAAGGTATAAAAACCAAGCTCTGTTTACAAGAGGAATTCTGCATCTAAAACAATTATTTAAAAAATATGTGGTGACTTCATAATCTGACTCTGAATGGTATAAGATTTAGGCCTGAACCCAAACATTGCTGTATATTTGATCATATACACATTTCCATGTATAATTCCTGAGGTCAAATGCAGAACTATTAGCTCGGAAAGTACAAAAATCTTCCTTTATAACTCTTGTTTTAATAGATTTCCACTTTGTTTTTCAAATAAAAACAAAACAAAACAAAAAAAGATCAACAACACAACCATAATAAAAAAGCATGATTATTAAGTCACCACCATATGCACAAGCATCAGCGACCTTAGAGTCATCATCCGACCTTTTGAACAAGTACAAACTCTGGTACTAAAAGAAGGGAGAGCAAAAGACTCAATACATTCTTTGCAACAAGAGAATCATTAGAAACAAAATGAAACTTGAGTGTTAACTTACTGGAGTTACAGTTAATCCTGATACAGTCTAGATGGGGAAGAATAAATGACAGATGAAATTGCATCCTTCAAGGTTACAGCTGCAGACATCCAAAAACAATAATTCCACCCTTCCGGGGACGTCCACATGCAGAGAGGCGGCCATTTTACCACTTTATTTGAACATTTTAAATCTTTATACTCTACGTAGTGTCTGCATTTGAGTGCGTATCAGGATATAAGACTTAGCCATTGTATACAGTACAAGCTAAAGATATATAATCAAGCAAAAGCCATGTTTATGTATATATTTCTAAATATTGCAATTACTTACCTCAGAATGTACCAATATCCCAATTGGACTCTTTTAAAACGGTTTCCATTTCACACTTCATTACAATTAAAGTTTGTATAAAAGCAGAGTGGATTTCCTCTGCGTGTGATAGACACTATATTCATAAAATGGCCGCTTGTAAGTTACCAGCCACATAGATACTCCAACCCAGATCTGTTTTGCGTTTGTTATTTTCAATCTAACATTTCCTTGCCCCTTAATCATCACACCAGCTTGTTGACTAAACAGGCTATTAAATCATATGTCTGATATTTAGCAAGAAGATGGTGCAGGGGCAAATCCGGTTTACTCCTCAAATGCTCAAATCCTGTGTTTCTGGAGCACCAAACCCCCAGAGAATGAAACTGAGAGCTTTCTTCAGAACTCCCTTTCCCTGAGACCTTCTTTAAAGAAGCTGCCCGTGATACTTTTATCCAGGATGATGTTTTCAGCCTGAGATGTGTTCTCATGGGCCTCAGATGATCTGGGTTGGGCTCTGTCTGGCTGGATTTGTTCATGTGTCGTCAACCGCAACAGAAAAGTGGGAGCAAACAGCCTCGATCCAATTAGCACCAGCACCATGCAGTGGACACTGTACCTCCTACTGCAGCTACAGTCGGCAGACTAGGAAAATCACTACTGCTTAAATAAAATTGAAATCAAGCTCTTTATTCCTAAGCTCTTCTAACTGTTGCTACGTGTACATAGTGTAACTCAACAGATATGTTTCTAGAGCTGCTTCAGCCGGTGAGTCTCATTTGAGATTTCGGTTGGGACTGGATGGATATGTTGTTATTGTTGTGAATTATACGTCATTTCTTTAGTTTTTTTAGTAAATATCAATACAAAGGCCAACCATTAAAGATAAAAAAACACTGATCAGTAATTCAGCTTGAGGTGATACTGGGTAATGTACTGGATTGTATTTACTGTGGAAGAATGCGACTCTGGCCTTAATTATTGGTGCTCAAGCTAAAGCCATACAGATATTTGAGATGGTAGTACAGTAAAAGTTGTAAAAGCTTAGGACGGTGACGTGCTACCAGCTGCAGGTCAGACTGAGCGCTCTGTTATCGGGCTGTTTGCCGACCGGGCCGCAGGCTAAAGGCCTTTGAAGGGGTGAATACCATCTTTTGACAAAGCATGGAGAATGTGTATCTGAGAACTAGAGATGCTTTATAAACAGATTTAAAAAAAAAAAGAAAAGCCAACAGAACACAACAAAATACAACTGGATCCAGATGGAGACAGAAACTGAGACTGTGAGGAGAGAGAGATACTGAATTTGCTGAGTTTGGAAAATGAGAAAAATTTGAGTTACACTGATAATCAGAAAGTCACAACACAGGTGTGTATTATATGAAATTTTAACCAAAAAAAATAGTACGGCTATTTTCGCAAAAAAGGGGTGGTTAATCCTTATGATTTTTGCTGAAGGAGATTGGGTGTGGTGTGACTGTCTCAAAATACTTTAGTTCTTCACAACCATGAAAATGACCAAGGTCAGGAAAGTTCAAAAGATGGACCAAACATGTTAATTAGTAGTTCACCATTTGAGTTAGGTTCATGGGATGTAAAAATAAATACTGCACTTAAAACAACTCTGAAACATCACATTCTTGAAATATCAATCAAATGCAGTTAATCTGAATCTAGAAATCCATGCATTTAAGACAGGTAACAACTACAAGAACACTTTGCGTTTAGTCTTTATTGATGGGTGGTGTGATGGCGTGTGAGGGGAGGGGGGAGAGAATGAAGAACAGATAGAGAGAGGACACACTGCATCCTGAATATTGTATACGATACCTAAGTTGACCGTGAGTTTCACGCGGCTGCCGTCCAGCTCCAGCCGCAGGGTGTCGGCTGAGTCTCTGGACGTGGTGGCCATCAGCAGGCCGTACGCTCGCTGAGACATGAACCGCAGAGACACGTCCTCTGCCTCTGTGTGCATGACCGTGGGCATCACCACCTTCATGTACATACCGCCATCGTAGCTCAGGATGGACGCCTCTGTGGACAGAGAAATGGTGTTTTGAAATGAACAGATTAAGTATTAACACAAATCTTAGCGATTTAGACTTCCATCTGCGTTCGGGCACACGCGGCTTGGGTCAGACTGGACCGGCCCAAAGAGGACAGGCCGCTAAAGCGTGAGGCGTACTCGTCCCCCCACATCCAGAGACGAAACGCTTCATGGGAACGTATTAGAGGATGCAGCCAGCCATGAAATGTCTGCTGTGACTCTGCAGCGCTAGGAGGGTGTAGAAATGAATAAAAATTGCAGACAAAAGAGACACAGATCAAAGCTACACTCCAGCGTCTGGGAGGCTGTTTTTTTTATGGAAGTTGTAAGTGGAGAGGTGAGGGGAAAAATGACTGGGGAGCAAAGAGACAGAGCCATTCTGGGATAACACGCACACATAGAGACCGAATCCAATTAGATATTTCTCTGTGGCCCTCGTCCATGATGAGAAAAAGCTCGTTTGAAGTGAGCACACGCATCATGCATTTCCTTGAACATGTTCCCTTTGCACGTGACTCTCACGAGAATAAGATTCAGCGGCTCACCATCAGTGGAAGACCTCAGTGTTTATTTAAATTTGAATAAAATAATAGTAAATTAGCATCAGACAGTAATCAGACGAATCAAAACCATAAAGGAGCAAGTAAAAATAACTAAAACGTCCATGTGAAATACAAGCATATGGATGAATACATAAATGAGGCTTTGATTCAGTGAAGTGTCACGTAAACACTCAGAAGATAAATGCTTATTTATTAGTGTAGTTATTTACATTCATGTCTAAAGTCTGTGGCAGAAAGAAGGTGATTAAACTCAATAAATAGAAGCACTGTGTGTCGCAGCACTATGTTGATCATACATAAAAACGGCAAGTGCGGTTGTACACGGTTGTCACAAAGCAGAACAGAGGCAGCAGAGACAAATATTCATTTAGTCCTCACAGCTGTGAAAACTCCATCCGAGGAACGCCCGCCCTCTGCATCGTAGCCAACAAACCGCTGACAAACTCCACAATTACACAGCGATCAATATGTTATTATGTGCGATTAGTTGCTTTTCAGTTGTTCTTGGGCCTCTGCCAATTCTAATTTTACACACACACACACACATACATAGAAAGAGAGAGAGAGAGAGAGAGTATGTGTTGTTGTGAAAATATGAGACAAAGATTTATAGAAGACAAGAAAGAAAAAGAAAGAGTGGGGGACAGCAAAACGAGGGTATTATATATGTGTGTGTGTGTGTGTAGGGAGAGAGAGAGAGAGAGAGAGAGAGAGAGGAATACAGAGATAGAGGGAAAAACCAATGATAACGAAAAGAAAGATAAGCAGGGGCTGTACGGTTGATTGATAGAATGAAGGTGACAGAGACAAAGAAACTGTGTGTGTGTGTGTGTGTGTGTATGTTTGAGTGACAGAAACAGTGAGACACAGGCGAAAGATGGGCAGAGAGAAGGAGTGAGAGAGCAAGAGAACTGACCTCTAGACAGTATCTCACTATTAACTCTGAGTGAAAGCATATCAAAACAATTTTGCATCAGTGTTATTGAGGTGCAGGCTGATACTGGCAGACAGATGCATGCCAGCAGGGCTGAGTGTGTGTGTGTGTGTGTGTTTGTGTGTGTGTGTGTGAGAGAGAGAGAGAGAGAGAGGAGCAGTAGCTGCTTACAGTCAGTGAGAAAGCCTCAGAAAAAGGACTTCACCAAGTCACAAAAACATGCACACACACACACACACACACACACACACATTACACAACAGCACACTGGCAGCCATCTTAAGAAAAGCAGAGTGTTTTAGAGCAACACTTTCTTTTAAAAAGCCTCAAGCACCTCAGTTTATCCCATTAATCACAACAACAACATCAACAACAATAATTGTGTTTAAATTCTCAAATGCATTTCAGATTCTCCCAAGACCCTGAACTGAATAACTGGTTACAGACCATGAATGAATTTCTCATACTCCATATTGCTTTACAGAAGATACACTATGTCAGCATCCACCACACTATCCAATATCCACCAGTATCTAAATGATCTATCCAGTACTGATATGTACTTCTCGATCATTTCAATGATCCGCTGATGCAGATATGACTCCAGTGTAATCCATCACTAATGACAGCTATATCATTATATTTACTCCAAAATAAACATAATTCTAGACCCCAAAACAAAATAAGAGAACACTATTTTAACACACTGCATTTGTGAAAGTACAACATGTATTAGCTTCTTTGTGTAAGTGTAAGTGGGCGGCACGGTGGTGCAGCAGGTTAGTGTCGCAGTCACACAGCTCCAGGGTTCACTTCCCGCTCCGGGTGACTGTCTGTCAGGAGTGTGGTGTGTTCTCCCCTGTGTCTGCGTGGGTTTCTGCTCCAGTTTCCAGAGCAGAAGAATGATTGAATGTTGAATAACAATCACACGTGACACAAAACACTTTAAAACATATTTGTACACCTGACATAAGCAAATCTCTCACGTTTCTTCATAACTACGAGGAGCTTCCCAGTAGCTGGATTTACTTTTTCCACTCCTTTCCGAAGCTGCAGTTCATTAATTAAGCTGCGCTTTTGTTTTCCTGTGTAAATAATGAACACAAAACTTATCCAATCACATGCCTGAATGGAACACATTTCATGAAAGTCAAATGAGCTGCATAAGAGGAGGGATTTCTCCTGGGAGAGGCATAATTCAATAAATAAAAAGAGTTAATTGACATTCTATTTTTCTAATTGATGAGGGGAGAGATGGAATGCTTAATCAAAAGGCTTTTTTCTCGGAATCTGAATGTTTATTCGATTATCTGTTGTGGCAGCGCTGCAGTCGAACGGCACAGTGTGATACAACACCTGAGCATCTGCGTTTACAATAAGGACAGGGCTGTCGTATGAATGTGGGATGAGGCTCCAATAACGTGGACAAAGTAAAAGTACTGTAATTACATTTTGAATTATGATTTAAATAAATGATATTAAATGATTATGTTTTAGGCTTGGAGCGTGGGTTTCCTCTGGGTGACTGTCTGTGAGGAGTGTGGTGTGTTCTCTCTGTGTCTGCGTGGGTTTCCTCTGGGTGACGGTCTGTGAGGAGTGTGGTGTGTTCTCCCTGTGTCTGCGTGGGTTTCCTCCGGGTGACTGTCTGAGGATTGTGGTGTGTTCTC